>NW_028233027.1:0-33644 GCF_057557595.1 Rhyacophila brunnea
AGAAGGGGCGACTCTATTGTTGTGTTCATTGCATCGTAATTTAAAAAATATAAATCTATTATTTTTATAGAAACATAAAACATAGATTATCATATATAAATTGTCGAATATTTTGCTATGAAATACACTTTTTACAATAAAATCAAGTATTTATGCATTTTTCACTTTATATCAGAGCAATATTTATATTATTTCTGTATGTATATTTACTTTTTAAACATGAAAAATTTAAAAAAAAGGCTAACTACTTTTTTATTATATGGTAAATGCATTATAATAAATGATATAAGAAAAAAACAGAAAATAAAACTATATATACCTAGATATTATCAGAAAAATGCTTATTTTTATTATTATTATATTCTAAAGAAATAGTATTCAACAAACACTGTATTCTAAATAGATATTTTTTCTTCATCCTAGCTGAACTATTTAACAATTTATGTATTTTTAGTACCAATAATTCATTATAAATGTATGATTATGGTTATATTCAATATTAGACGTGTTAATTTGCGGTAGAATAATACCAAAAAAGGGGTTTTTATTCAGCTATCTAACAGAATTAGCACCTCTTTATGGTTATTTAGGCGACTATATGTATTAAATAGCAAATAAATCACCTAAATAGTTCATAAAAAATCTATTTCTTCAAATTTTTAATCATTAAATCTGTTGTTTGTTTTACTTTAGCAAGCAGATTAAAACTCAAAATCATGTCTAGTTTACAGAAATATATTTTCTAAGAGTGTGTATAGGTTACATAAATTCCATTATTCAGTAATAATTATATCTCAGTATTAAAAAAAATCGAAAAAGTTAGTATTTTAGATGATTAGAAATATAAAAAAAATTACATAAAATTAAAAAAAAAGAAGAAAAAAAAACATTTTTATTAATTTACTTAATAAATAAAACAGCTTTTTTGACATTTAACTCATAAAAATTACCTATTTTAGCATTATCCACCTTTATTTTCGTACATAAGAAACATACCTAAAATATATTATAAATAAAGATCAAAGTCAATTAAATGATATCAAAATCTTTTTTTATAATTGAATATTTTAATAAGATATAAAAATATATTCAATATTTTATGTAATTGATCATTAAAAGAAAAAAAAATAATAGGACCCTTAAACTTTCTACTAAAATCCCAAATCAAAATACATCAAGCATAATCTATGTCGACTTATAATTCAAAACATATTTTTTCGATTTGGTGTATATGATAGTTATTATCACATAAAAAAACCACTAAAATAAAGAAAAAAAATAGTCGACTTAATCCACACATAAAAGTTTCAGAAACAAGAAAAAATTAAAATATATGATTTTCTAAGTATTTTACGTTTTAAAAAGATAATTTAAATATGAAAACTTAATTTTATTATAAGAAAAAAAATCCCTTTTTTTTGCGATGTCATTAATTATTAAAAAAAATCGCAGATAATGAGAAATATGAGAAAGTCAGAATGTGTATCTTAGCTTATAAAAGTATGATCAGCAAGTAAAAATTGTTTTTTTCGCCAAACAGGACTTGGTTCTAGGTTTTTTTTAAGACAGAAAAAAAATATGGCAACACATAAAACTTGGAATTGACCGAAAAATTAATAAATTCACCTTTTCTGAATAACAAAACATATGTACAAATATTCACTGTGTCTAGTAGAGTATATAAATATTCATTATAAGGCAAAAAAATCTTAAATATAACCAAGTTGGTTATGGCTATATATCCACAAAAAGATGATTTTTATATATTTCAACTTTAGATAATGTATTTATCATGTCATAAATTATCATTGTATTATTTCTTTCTGTGCTAGTGGACATATTTATCACCACTTATTCGGCTATTCAGCGACATAATTCAGCTAAAAGCAATAAAATTATGTTTAAAATGAGATTGATATGTCTTTTTGGCACTAAAAAAATACATAAAACTTGTTTTTTCTCATCTCGCTGCAGACATATTATATTTAAAATAGCACAGAAAAATGATAATATAACATTACTCATAAAATATTTATAATAAAATTGACTATTAATATAAATTTATTTTGAAACAAGCTGTTTTTTTAACATAAAGGATTTATTCTATACAACTAGAAGAGTAGAAAACCGCCTATATAAAGAAAAAAACCAAAAGTTTGGCATAAATATGGTGATTAAGCCACAAATAATCAATAAAAATTACAATTTATGCGGAATAAAATAAAACAATAACTAAAGTTTTCTATCAGAGACGTGATTTATATATCAATATTATCATATTAGAGCATTAAACTTTAAATATTTACATAAAACTCTAATATCTGGTGTCTAAATATAAAAATATATCGTTTGTATTTTCAATCTATTTATATTTCCTTTGAAAACTTCATTTTCTTAAAAGATGAATCTATTATTAGATTATACTAAATTACTAAGCACGAAAAGTATTTCGATTTCGCCAGTATATTTCTATATATATGAAAAATAAAATAAAAAACTTAAAATAATAATAATTTATTAACAAGAGAATCTTAAACAAAGAAATAAATAACAAATAAAAATACATATAATTAAATCTCAAAAATTTAGATATTATTGTTTAATTAACAAATAATCTTAGCATAAAAAAAAATTTCGGTTTTAAATATTATAAAGAAAAATCAATGAGAAAATCTTTAGAATCAGAAAATCTAGTTTAATGTATATAATAGACATATATATGTATATTACTATTATAAATGTCAATATTAAGAATTTTATGGTGATTTAATAATTGATAGATTTTAAATGAAAATTTAAATAAAATCAGAAGAATATTCAGGATAAATAATTTATAAAAAAAAGTATAATAGTTTGTAAAAAAATGGTTAAAAAATATAATAAAATATATCACAATTTATTGTATCATTATATATTAAATATTTTTCTTTTTTATTATTTTTTCTCGTAATCCAAATTAAAAGAAAATTCGAATGTTTTGATAACTATATTTTATATCTAGAATGTTCAAAATTAGAATAGAAAAACAACATGCTAGCGTATAATTAAATTTAAGTGTGTTTTTCTTGCATCACGATATGTTCGAATATCTTAATCTAAAGATAAAATATCCAATAATAACAAAATAAAATAAAATAGAATGAATATATTTTTGTTTATAATAGAAAGAAAAAAGCATTGTTCAGAATTTAAAGATAATAATTATAAAAGTAATAAGAATTAATTTTACTTTTACAATAAAAAAGTAAATTATTAATAAATATGTGGATTAAGCGATCGTAAAAAGTAAAAAAATATCAAAAAACCATAAAAATGGTGGTATAATTATCATTATCATTGAAAAGGATAAAAACTTATATATCTCTTATAAATAATGGCATTATTACAATTTAGTTATATATTTATGATCTTAATTGCATAAGAATATAAAGACATGAACTTTCGGACTTTAATGTTATCATAGCGATGATTAAAAAGATAAACTAAAATAGAAAATCTGATAAAGGATATACAGAGCTTTGTTTTTTTTTTCAAAAATATGCCCCATTTTCAGAAAAAAACGCATAATTATTAACTCAATGGATAAAATATCAGTTTTATGACAAAAATTCGGAGAAATAGACGGAAATATCATGGTAAAAATCGTATTATTTTATTTTCTTATCTAGAAAAGGGGTAAATTTGATCAATGACCATTTTAGATCAGCTTTGTTTAGATAAAGGCCAAAAGAAAACTGTTGAGAACATAACACAGGTTTATAAAAATTAAAAAATAAAAGGATTCATATATTTCTAGCTATCAATTCTAGTAAATATTTAATTTTTTTCAAGATTCGCGAAATTTTTACAAAAAAATATATAAATAAAAGAATTCTAGTAATAGCAGTGATATAAATAATAAAATATAATTTCATATAAAGTAACAATATTAAACCTTTATATACATTCTTTTTCAAAATTCAAAAATCAAGATTATTATAACTAAAATGAAGTAAAACAGGATATTTAACATATACGATAAACATCTTATAGAAGCTAAAGATTATTAATACATTAAAATACAAAATTGAATTATTGTAAGCAAATAATTATATCCAACGAAAAACGTAAAACATAAAAACAAAACAGCAAATGTTGATATATAAATAATATCAAATAATTATTCAATTTACAGTGTATATTTAATTTATTAAACATATGTCTATAATCATTGTAAAATTTGAACCTTCAGACAAAATCCATCTAAATAAAATTTCAAAAATTAATTTATTTATCCCATGTCTATAATCATTGTAAAATTTGAACCTTCAGACAAAATCCATCTAAATAAAATTTCAAAAAAAAAATTACAAAATTGATTTTATTTAACCCACGTCTAAAATCATTATAAAACATATATCTTCGGAATATATCATAATTCTTGTATATAATTCTAAAAATATAAAAATTACACTTTAATATTCTAGTGAAACAGTAAATGCTTGGCAATTCAATATTTACATCATTTATGTGGATAAAACCATGAATTTTCAAATCTAGAAATATAAAATTTATGTTCACTTTTGAAAAGCTAACTATTAGATTTATTAAAAAATGGAAGATAAATAAAAAAATATAAAGTCATTTATAAAAAAAGAGGACCAAATAGCCATAAAATTGTTTTAAAATATAATAATAAATTTTCCAGTTTTTATCCATTTGTAAAAAAAACCAATAAATATATTATTTAGTTTAACAAATAAAAATAAAATCTAAAAAAACATACGATTTTTGATTTTATTTATATAAAAACAGAAAAAGAAACAAAATTTATCATAATGTAATAGTTATATCGATTAGAGAATAAATATAAAAACATTATATTACGCTATTCAAATCAAATATAATAAAGTATAAAATAATAAAATAGTTCATATAGAATTGGTTTCTTTGGAAATAAATGTTTTTTGATGTTAATTAAATGACGCAAAAAAACTATAACGCATATGAATAAACTCAGTTTTTTAAATATCAGAGAAGAATCTATAAAAGTATATATAGTAAAACAAAAATAATCGTTTTTATATAGTAAAACATATAAAAATCTAACGAGTAATATTCAAACCTATTTATAAGAAAAAAAATTATTATGCAATTAAATATTAATCTTTAAATAGTTAAACATATAATTTGAAATCAATTATCTATAAAAACAAAAAAAAAGCTTTTTTTATTCACATAAGGCTTAGTATGCAATTTTATAAACAAATAAAACAGATTATCAAGAAAAGGGAAAAAAAACATTGTATTTTTAAGATAAAACTCACACTACGATACAGAAGATAAGTTTTTATTGTTACAGCTTATGGATTTTAAAAACGAAAAACTTCAAATTATACTAGAAGGAATTGCATAAAAAACCTTTTTTATATTGTTTCATACCACTAATAGTATTTTTTATCGTTTTTTACAAACACGGATATGTGATTTTTTATGTCAATCGAATAGATTTAAAATCACAAATAAATGTAAACTTTTACTATAGAAAAAAGCATCAGAACTTATTTGTGTTAACTTTTGTAGAAAATTGCTTCTATTTAACATATATATATAAAATATCTAAAATACAACAATTTAAATAATGCAAGTTATATAAAATCCAGGTTTTATGTTACCAAGAAATTACGAAAAATGTATTTATTACATTTTTGGATATAATTTTAAAATATTTGGCTGTTGAAGCAATCTTAAAATATAAGAGTGATTATATCTTGCAATTATATCTCTTATTTATGTTTTATTTTGTAATCTAGCACAGATTTTGATGTTTTTTTCATTACAAAAAAGTGATAAAAGGCTATTAAATTTGTAAAAGACATCAATGGCTTTATATTTTATTCACTAAAACTGAAAGATTTTAGATTTAGATTAACTGATCATTGAAAACATGGTAAGAAATAATATCATAAACGAGTGATAAATATAATAATAGAGTCGCCCCTACCCTAGAAGGGCGACTCTATTGTTGTGTTCATTGCATCGTAATTTAAAAAATATAAATCTATTATTTTTATAGAAACATAAAACATAGATTATCATATATAAATTGTCGAATATTTTGCTATGAAATACACTTTTTACAATAAAATCAAGTATTTATGCATTTTTCACTTTATATCAGAGCAATATTTATATTATTTCTGTATGTATATTTACTTTTTAAACATGAAAAATTTAAAAAAAAGGCTAACTACTTTTTTATTATATGGTAAATGCATTATAATAAATGATATAAGAAAAAAACAGAAAATAAAACTATATATACCTAGATATTATCAGAAAAATGCTTATTTTTATTATTATTATATTCTAAAGAAATAGTATTCAACAAACACTGTATTCTAAATAGATATTTTTTCTTCATCCTAGCTGAACTATTTAACAATTTATGTATTTTTAGTACCAATAATTCATTATAAATGTATGATTATGGTTATATTCAATATTAGACGTGTTAATTTGCGGTAGAATAATACCAAAAAAGGGGTTTTTATTCAGCTATCTAACAGAATTAGCACCTCTTTATGGTTATTTAGGCGACTATATGTATTAAATAGCAAATAAATCACCTAAATAGTTCATAAAAAATCTATTTCTTCAAATTTTTAATCATTAAATCTGTTGTTTGTTTTACTTTAGCAAGCAGATTAAAACTCAAAATCATGTCTAGTTTACAGAAATATATTTTCTAAGAGTGTGTATAGGTTACATAAATTCCATTATTCAGTAATAATTATATCTCAGTATTAAAAAAAATCGAAAAAGTTAGTATTTTAGATGATTAGAAATATAAAAAAAAATTACATAAAATTAAAAAAAAAGAAGAAAAAAAAACATTTTTATTAATTTACTTAATAAATAAAACAGCTTTTTTGACATTTAACTCATAAAAATTACCTATTTTAGCATTATCCACCTTTATTTTCGTACATAAGAAACATACCTAAAATATATTATAAATAAAGATCAAAGTCAATTAAATGATATCAAAATCTTTTTTTATAATTGAATATTTTAATAAGATATAAAAATATATTCAATATTTTATGTAATTGATCATTAAAAGAAAAAAAAATAATAGGACCCTTAAACTTTCTACTAAAATCCCAAATCAAAATACATCAAGCATAATCTATGTCGACTTATAATTCAAAACATATTTTTTCGATTTGGTGTATATGATAGTTATTATCACATAAAAAAACCACTAAAATAAAGAAAAAAAATAGTCGACTTAATCCACACATAAAAGTTTCAGAAACAAGAAAAAATTAAAATATATGATTTTCTAAGTATTTTACGTTTTAAAAAGATAATTTAAATATGAAAACTTAATTTTATTATAAGAAAAAAAATCCCTTTTTTTTGCGATGTCATTAATTATTAAAAAAAATCGCAGATAATGAGAAATATGAGAAAGTCAGAATGTGTATCTTAGCTTATAAAAGTATGATCAGCAAGTAAAAATTGTTTTTTTCGCCAAACAGGACTTGGTTCTAGGTTTTTTTTAAGACAGAAAAAAATATGGCAACACATAAAACTTGGAATTGACCGAAAAATTAATAAATTCACCTTTTCTGAATAACAAAACATATGTACAAATATTCACTGTGTCTAGTAGAGTATATAAATATTCATTATAAGGCAAAAAAATCTTAAATATAACCAAGTTGGTTATGGCTATATATCCACAAAAAGATGATTTTTATATATTTCAACTTTAGATAATGTATTTATCATGTCATAAATTATCATTGTATTATTTCTTTCTGTGCTAGTGGACATATTTATCACCACTTATTCGGCTATTCAGCGACATAATTCAGCTAAAAGCAATAAAATTATGTTTAAAATGAGATTGATATGTCTTTTTGGCACTAAAAAAATACATAAAACTTGTTTTTTCTCATCTCGCTGCAGACATATTATATTTAAAATAGCACAGAAAAATGATAATATAACATTACTCATAAAATATTTATAATAAAATTGACTATTAATATAAATTTATTTTGAAACAAGCTGTTTTTTTAACATAAAGGATTTATTCTATACAACTAGAAGAGTAGAAAACCGCCTATATAAAGAAAAAAACCAAAAGTTTGGCATAAATATGGTGATTAAGCCACAAATAATCAATAAAAATTACAATTTATGCGGAATAAAATAAAACAATAACTAAAGTTTTCTATCAGAGACGTGATTTATATATCAATATTATCATATTAGAGCATTAAACTTTAAATATTTACATAAAACTCTAATATCTGGTGTCTAAATATAAAAATATATCGTTTGTATTTTCAATCTATTTATATTTCCTTTGAAAACTTCATTTTCTTAAAAGATGAATCTATTATTAGATTATACTAAATTACTAAGCACGAAAAGTATTTCGATTTCGCCAGTATATTTCTATATATATGAAAAATAAAATAAAAAACTTAAAATAATAATAATTTATTAACAAGAGAATCTTAAACAAAGAAATAAATAACAAATAAAAATACATATAATTAAATCTCAAAAATTTAGATATTATTGTTTAATTAACAAATAATCTTAGCATAAAAAAAAATTTCGGTTTTAAATATTATAAAGAAAAATCAATGAGAAAATCTTTAGAATCAGAAAATCTAGTTTAATGTATATAATAGACATATATATGTATATTACTATTATAAATGTCAATATTAAGAATTTTATGGTGATTTAATAATTGATAGATTTTAAATGAAAATTTAAATAAAATCAGAAGAATATTCAGGATAAATAATTTATAAAAAAAAGTATAATAGTTTGTAAAAAAATGGTTAAAAAATATAATAAAATATATCACAATTTATTGTATCATTATATATTAAATATTTTTCTTTTTTATTATTTTTTCTCGTAATCCAAATTAAAAGAAAATTCGAATGTTTTGATAACTATATTTTATATCTAGAATGTTCAAAATTAGAATAGAAAAACAACATGCTAGCGTATAATTAAATTTAAGTGTGTTTTTCTTGCATCACGATATGTTCGAATATCTTAATCTAAAGATAAAATATCCAATAATAACAAAATAAAATAAAATAGAATGAATATATTTTTGTTTATAATAGAAAGAAAAAAGCATTGTTCAGAATTTAAAGATAATAATTATAAAAGTAATAAGAATTAATTTTACTTTTACAATAAAAAAGTAAATTATTAATAAATATGTGGATTAAGCGATCGTAAAAAGTAAAAAAATATCAAAAAACCATAAAAATGGTGGTATAATTATCATTATCATTGAAAAGGATAAAAACTTATATATCTCTTATAAATAATGGCATTATTACAATTTAGTTATATATTTATGATCTTAATTGCATAAGAATATAAAGACATGAACTTTCGGACTTTAATGTTATCATAGCGATGATTAAAAAGATAAACTAAAATAGAAAATCTGATAAAGGATATACAGAGCTTTGTTTTTTTTTTCAAAAATATGCCCCATTTTCAGAAAAAAACGCATAATTATTAACTCAATGGATAAAATATCAGTTTTATGACAAAAATTCGGAGAAATAGACGGAAATATCATGGTAAAAATCGTATTATTTTATTTTCTTATCTAGAAAAGGGGTAAATTTGATCAATGACCATTTTAGATCAGCTTTGTTTAGATAAAGGCCAAAAGAAAACTGTTGAGAACATAACACAGGTTTATAAAAATTAAAAAATAAAAGGATTCATATATTTCTAGCTATCAATTCTAGTAAATATTTAATTTTTTTCAAGATTCGCGAAATTTTTACAAAAAAATATATAAATAAAAGAATTCTAGTAATAGCAGTGATATAAATAATAAAATATAATTTCATATAAAGTAACAATATTAAACCTTTATATACATTCTTTTTCAAAATTCAAAAATCAAGATTATTATAACTAAAATGAAGTAAAACAGGATATTTAACATATACGATAAACATCTTATAGAAGCTAAAGATTATTAATACATTAAAATACAAAATTGAATTATTGTAAGCAAATAATTATATCCAACGAAAAACGTAAAACATAAAAACAAAACAGCAAATGTTGATATATAAATAATATCAAATAATTATTCAATTTACAGTGTATATTTAATTTATTAAACATATGTCTATAATCATTGTAAAATTTGAACCTTCAGACAAAATCCATCTAAATAAAATTTCAAAAATTAATTTATTTATCCCATGTCTATAATCATTGTAAAATTTGAACCTTCAGACAAAATCCATCTAAATAAAATTTCAAAAAAAAAATTACAAAATTGATTTTATTTAACCCACGTCTAAAATCATTATAAAACATATATCTTCGGAATATATCATAATTCTTGTATATAATTCTAAAAATATAAAAATTACACTTTAATATTCTAGTGAAACAGTAAATGCTTAGCAATTCAATATTTACATCATTTATGTGGATAAAACCATGAATTTTCAAATCTAGAAATATAAAATTTATGTTCACTTTTGAAAAGCTAACTATTAGATTTATTAAAAAATGGAAGATAAATAAAAAAATATAAAGTCATTTATAAAAAAAGAGGACCAAATAGCCATAAAATTGTTTTAAAATATAATAATAAATTTTCCAGTTTTTATCCATTTGTAAAAAAAACCAATAAATATATTATTTAGTTTAACAAATAAAAATAAAATCTAAAAAAACATACGATTTTTGATTTTATTTATATAAAAACAGAAAAAGAAACAAAATTTATCATAATGTAATAGTTATATCGATTAGAGAATAAATATAAAAACATTATATTACGCTATTCAAATCAAATATAATAAAGTATAAAATAATAAAATAGTTCATATAGAATTGGTTTCTTTGGAAATAAATGTTTTTTGATGTTAATTAAATGACGCAAAAAAACTATAACGCATATGAATAAACTCAGTTTTTTAAATATCAGAGAAGAATCTATAAAAGTATATATAGTAAAACAAAAATAATCGTTTTTATATAGTAAAACATATAAAAATCTAACGAGTAATATTCAAACCTATTTATAAGAAAAAAAATTATTATGCAATTAAATATTAATCTTTAAATAGTTAAACATATAATTTGAAATCAATTATCTATAAAAACAAAAAAAAAGCTTTTTTTATTCACATAAGGCTTAGTATGCAATTTTATAAACAAATAAAACAGATTATCAAGAAAAGGGAAAAAAAACATTGTATTTTTAAGATAAAACTCACACTACGATACAGAAGATAAGTTTTTATTGTTACAGCTTATGGATTTTAAAAACGAAAAACTTCAAATTATACTAGAAGGAATTGCATAAAAAACCTTTTTTATATTGTTTCATACCACTAATAGTATTTTTTATCGTTTTTTACAAACACGGATATGTGATTTTTTATGTCAATCGAATAGATTTAAAATCACAAATAAATGTAAACTTTTACTATAGAAAAAAGCATCAGAACTTATTTGTGTTAACTTTTGTAGAAAATTGCTTCTATTTAACATATATATATAAAATATCTAAAATACAACAATTTAAATAATGCAAGTTATATAAAATCCAGGTTTTATGTTACCAAGAAATTACGAAAAATGTATTTATTACATTTTTGGATATAATTTTAAAATATTTGGCTGTTGAAGCAATCTTAAAATATAAGAGTGATTATATCTTGCAATTATATCTCTTATTTATGTTTTATTTTGTAATCTAGCACAGATTTTGATGTTTTTTTCATTACAAAAAAGTGATAAAAGGCTATTAAATTTGTAAAAGACATCAATGGCTTTATATTTTATTCACTAAAACTGAAAGATTTTAGATTTAGATTAACTGATCATTGAAAACATGGTAAGAAATAATATCATAAACGAGTGATAAATATAATAATAGAGTCGCCCCTACCCTAGAAGGGCGACTCTATTGTTGTGTTCATTGCATCGTAATTTAAAAAATATAAATCTATTATTTTTATAGAAACATAAAACATAGATTATCATATATAAATTGTCGAATATTTTGCTATGAAATACACTTTTTACAATAAAATCAAGTATTTATGCATTTTTCACTTTATATCAGAGCAATATTTATATTATTTCTGTATGTATATTTACTTTTTAAACATGAAAAATTTAAAAAAAAGGCTAACTACTTTTTTATTATATGGTAAATGCATTATAATAAATGATATAAGAAAAAAACAGAAAATAAAACTATATATACCTAGATATTATCAGAAAAATGCTTATTTTTATTATTATTATATTCTAAAGAAATAGTATTCAACAAACACTGTATTCTAAATAGATATTTTTTCTTCATCCTAGCTGAACTATTTAACAATTTATGTATTTTTAGTACCAATAATTCATTATAAATGTATGATTATGGTTATATTCAATATTAGACGTGTTAATTTGCGGTAGAATAATACCAAAAAAGGGGTTTTTATTCAGCTATCTAACAGAATTAGCACCTCTTTATGGTTATTTAGGCGACTATATGTATTAAATAGCAAATAAATCACCTAAATAGTTCATAAAAAATCTATTTCTTCAAATTTTTAATCATTAAATCTGTTGTTTGTTTTACTTTAGCAAGCAGATTAAAACTCAAAATCATGTCTAGTTTACAGAAATATATTTTCTAAGAGTGTGTATAGGTTACATAAATTCCATTATTCAGTAATAATTATATCTCAGTATTAAAAAAAATCGAAAAAGTTAGTATTTTAGATGATTAGAAATATAAAAAAAAATTACATAAAATTAAAAAAAAAGAAGAAAAAAAAACATTTTTATTAATTTACTTAATAAATAAAACAGCTTTTTTGACATTTAACTCATAAAAATTACCTATTTTAGCATTATCCACCTTTATTTTCGTACATAAGAAACATACCTAAAATATATTATAAATAAAGATCAAAGTCAATTAAATGATATCAAAATCTTTTTTTATAATTGAATATTTTAATAAGATATAAAAATATATTCAATATTTTATGTAATTGATCATTAAAAGAAAAAAAAATAATAGGACCCTTAAACTTTCTACTAAAATCCCAAATCAAAATACATCAAGCATAATCTATGTCGACTTATAATTCAAAACATATTTTTTCGATTTGGTGTATATGATAGTTATTATCACATAAAAAAACCACTAAAATAAAGAAAAAAAATAGTCGACTTAATCCACACATAAAAGTTTCAGAAACAAGAAAAAATTAAAATATATGATTTTCTAAGTATTTTACGTTTTAAAAAGATAATTTAAATATGAAAACTTAATTTTATTATAAGAAAAAAAATCCCTTTTTTTTGCGATGTCATTAATTATTAAAAAAAATCGCAGATAATGAGAAATATGAGAAAGTCAGAATGTGTATCTTAGCTTATAAAAGTATGATCAGCAAGTAAAAATTGTTTTTTTCGCCAAACAGGACTTGGTTCTAGGTTTTTTTTAAGACAGAAAAAAATATGGCAACACATAAAACTTGGAATTGACCGAAAAATTAATAAATTCACCTTTTCTGAATAACAAAACATATGTACAAATATTCACTGTGTCTAGTAGAGTATATAAATATTCATTATAAGGCAAAAAAATCTTAAATATAACCAAGTTGGTTATGGCTATATATCCACAAAAAGATGATTTTTATATATTTCAACTTTAGATAATGTATTTATCATGTCATAAATTATCATTGTATTATTTCTTTCTGTGCTAGTGGACATATTTATCACCACTTATTCGGCTATTCAGCGACATAATTCAGCTAAAAGCAATAAAATTATGTTTAAAATGAGATTGATATGTCTTTTTGGCACTAAAAAAATACATAAAACTTGTTTTTTCTCATCTCGCTGCAGACATATTATATTTAAAATAGCACAGAAAAATGATAATATAACATTACTCATAAAATATTTATAATAAAATTGACTATTAATATAAATTTATTTTGAAACAAGCTGTTTTTTTAACATAAAGGATTTATTCTATACAACTAGAAGAGTAGAAAACCGCCTATATAAAGAAAAAAACCAAAAGTTTGGCATAAATATGGTGATTAAGCCACAAATAATCAATAAAAATTACAATTTATGCGGAATAAAATAAAACAATAACTAAAGTTTTCTATCAGAGACGTGATTTATATATCAATATTATCATATTAGAGCATTAAACTTTAAATATTTACATAAAACTCTAATATCTGGTGTCTAAATATAAAAATATATCGTTTGTATTTTCAATCTATTTATATTTCCTTTGAAAACTTCATTTTCTTAAAAGATGAATCTATTATTAGATTATACTAAATTACTAAGCACGAAAAGTATTTCGATTTCGCCAGTATATTTCTATATATATGAAAAATAAAATAAAAAACTTAAAATAATAATAATTTATTAACAAGAGAATCTTAAACAAAGAAATAAATAACAAATAAAAATACATATAATTAAATCTCAAAAATTTAGATATTATTGTTTAATTAACAAATAATCTTAGCATAAAAAAAAATTTCGGTTTTAAATATTATAAAGAAAAATCAATGAGAAAATCTTTAGAATCAGAAAATCTAGTTTAATGTATATAATAGACATATATATGTATATTACTATTATAAATGTCAATATTAAGAATTTTATGGTGATTTAATAATTGATAGATTTTAAATGAAAATTTAAATAAAATCAGAAGAATATTCAGGATAAATAATTTATAAAAAAAAGTATAATAGTTTGTAAAAAAATGGTTAAAAAATATAATAAAATATATCACAATTTATTGTATCATTATATATTAAATATTTTTCTTTTTTATTATTTTTTCTCGTAATCCAAATTAAAAGAAAATTCGAATGTTTTGATAACTATATTTTATATCTAGAATGTTCAAAATTAGAATAGAAAAACAACATGCTAGCGTATAATTAAATTTAAGTGTGTTTTTCTTGCATCACGATATGTTCGAATATCTTAATCTAAAGATAAAATATCCAATAATAACAAAATAAAATAAAATAGAATGAATATATTTTTGTTTATAATAGAAAGAAAAAAGCATTGTTCAGAATTTAAAGATAATAATTATAAAAGTAATAAGAATTAATTTTACTTTTACAATAAAAAAGTAAATTATTAATAAATATGTGGATTAAGCGATCGTAAAAAGTAAAAAAATATCAAAAAACCATAAAAATGGTGGTATAATTATCATTATCATTGAAAAGGATAAAAACTTATATATCTCTTATAAATAATGGCATTATTACAATTTAGTTATATATTTATGATCTTAATTGCATAAGAATATAAAGACATGAACTTTCGGACTTTAATGTTATCATAGCGATGATTAAAAAGATAAACTAAAATAGAAAATCTGATAAAGGATATACAGAGCTTTGTTTTTTTTTTCAAAAATATGCCCCATTTTCAGAAAAAAACGCATAATTATTAACTCAATGGATAAAATATCAGTTTTATGACAAAAATTCGGAGAAATAGACGGAAATATCATGGTAAAAATCGTATTATTTTATTTTCTTATCTAGAAAAGGGGTAAATTTGATCAATGACCATTTTAGATCAGCTTTGTTTAGATAAAGGCCAAAAGAAAACTGTTGAGAACATAACACAGGTTTATAAAAATTAAAAAATAAAAGGATTCATATATTTCTAGCTATCAATTCTAGTAAATATTTAATTTTTTTCAAGATTCGCGAAATTTTTACAAAAAAATATATAAATAAAAGAATTCTAGTAATAGCAGTGATATAAATAATAAAATATAATTTCATATAAAGTAACAATATTAAACCTTTATATACATTCTTTTTCAAAATTCAAAAATCAAGATTATTATAACTAAAATGAAGTAAAACAGGATATTTAACATATACGATAAACATCTTATAGAAGCTAAAGATTATTAATACATTAAAATACAAAATTGAATTATTGTAAGCAAATAATTATATCCAACGAAAAACGTAAAACATAAAAACAAAACAGCAAATGTTGATATATAAATAATATCAAATAATTATTCAATTTACAGTGTATATTTAATTTATTAAACATATGTCTATAATCATTGTAAAATTTGAACCTTCAGACAAAATCCATCTAAATAAAATTTCAAAAATTAATTTATTTATCCCATGTCTATAATCATTGTAAAATTTGAACCTTCAGACAAAATCCATCTAAATAAAATTTCAAAAAAAAAATTACAAAATTGATTTTATTTAACCCACGTCTAAAATCATTATAAAACATATATCTTCGGAATATATCATAATTCTTGTATATAATTCTAAAAATATAAAAATTACACTTTAATATTCTAGTGAAACAGTAAATGCTTGGCAATTCAATATTTACATCATTTATGTGGATAAAACCATGAATTTTCAAATCTAGAAATATAAAATTTATGTTCACTTTTGAAAAGCTAACTATTAGATTTATTAAAAAATGGAAGATAAATAAAAAAATATAAAGTCATTTATAAAAAAAGAGGACCAAATAGCCATAAAATTGTTTTAAAATATAATAATAAATTTTCCAGTTTTTATCCATTTGTAAAAAAAACCAATAAATATATTATTTAGTTTAACAAATAAAAATAAAATCTAAAAAAACATACGATTTTTGATTTTATTTATATAAAAACAGAAAAAGAAACAAAATTTATCATAATGTAATAGTTATATCGATTAGAGAATAAATATAAAAACATTATATTACGCTATTCAAATCAAATATAATAAAGTATAAAATAATAAAATAGTTCATATAGAATTGGTTTCTTTGGAAATAAATGTTTTTTGATGTTAATTAAATGACGCAAAAAAACTATAACGCATATGAATAAACTCAGTTTTTTAAATATCAGAGAAGAATCTATAAAAGTATATATAGTAAAACAAAAATAATCGTTTTTATATAGTAAAACATATAAAAAGCTAACGAGTAATATTCAAACCTATTTATAAGAAAAAAAATTATTATGCAATTAAATATTAATCTTTAAATAGTTAAACATATAATTTGAAATCAATTATCTATAAAAACAAAAAAAAAGCTTTTTTTATTCACATAAGGCTTAGTATGCAATTTTATAAACAAATAAAACAGATTATCAAGAAAAGGGAAAAAAAACATTGTATTTTTAAGATAAAACTCACACTACGATACAGAAGATAAGTTTTTATTGTTACAGCTTATGGATTTTAAAAACGAAAAACTTCAAATTATACTAGAAGGAATTGCATAAAAAACCTTTTTTATATTGTTTCATACCACTAATAGTATTTTTTATCGTTTTTTACAAACACGGATATGTGATTTTTTATGTCAATCGAATAGATTTAAAATCACAAATAAATGTAAACTTTTACTATAGAAAAAAGCATCAGAACTTATTTGTGTTAACTTTTGTAGAAAATTGCTTCTATTTAACATATATATATAAAATATCTAAAATACAACAATTTAAATAATGCAAGTTATATAAAATCCAGGTTTTATGTTACCAAGAAATTACGAAAAATGTATTTATTACATTTTTGGATATAATTTTAAAATATTTGGCTGTTGAAGCAATCTTAAAATATAAGAGTGATTATATCTTGCAATTATATCTCTTATTTATGTTTTATTTTGTAATCTAGCACAGATTTTGATGTTTTTTTCATTACAAAAAAGTGATAAAAGGCTATTAAATTTGTAAAAGACATCAATGGCTTTATATTTTATTCACTAAAACTGAAAGATTTTAGATTTAGATTAACTGATCATTGAAAACATGGTAAGAAATAATATCATAAACGAGTGATAAATATAATAATAGAGTCGCCCCTACCCTAGAAGGGCGACTCTATTGTTGTGTTCATTGCATCGTAATTTAAAAAATATAAATCTATTATTTTTATAGAAACATAAAACATAGATTATCATATATAAATTGTCGAATATTTTGCTATGAAATACACTTTTTACAATAAAATCAAGTATTTATGCATTTTTCACTTTATATCAGAGCAATATTTATATTATTTCTGTATGTATATTTACTTTTTAAACATGAAAAATTTAAAAAAAAGGCTAACTACTTTTTTATTATATGGTAAATGCATTATAATAAATGATATAAGAAAAAAACAGAAAATAAAACTATATATACCTAGATATTATCAGAAAAATGCTTATTTTTATTATTATTATATTCTAAAGAAATAGTATTCAACAAACACTGTATTCTAAATAGATATTTTTTCTTCATCCTAGCTGAACTATTTAACAATTTATGTATTTTTAGTACCAATAATTCATTATAAATGTATGATTATGGTTATATTCAATATTAGACGTGTTAATTTGCGGTAGAATAATACCAAAAAAGGGGTTTTTATTCAGCTATCTAACAGAATTAGCACCTCTTTATGGTTATTTAGGCGACTATATGTATTAAATAGCAAATAAATCACCTAAATAGTTCATAAAAAATCTATTTCTTCAAATTTTTAATCATTAAATCTGTTGTTTGTTTTACTTTAGCAAGCAGATTAAAACTCAAAATCATGTCTAGTTTACAGAAATATATTTTCTAAGAGTGTGTATAGGTTACATAAATTCCATTATTCAGTAATAATTATATCTCAGTATTAAAAAAAATCGAAAAAGTTAGTATTTTAGATGATTAGAAATATAAAAAAAAATTACATAAAATTAAAAAAAAAGAAGAAAAAAAAACATTTTTATTAATTTACTTAATAAATAAAACAGCTTTTTTGACATTTAACTCATAAAAATTACCTATTTTAGCATTATCCACCTTTATTTTCGTACATAAGAAACATACCTAAAATATATTATAAATAAAGATCAAAGTCAATTAAATGATATCAAAATCTTTTTTTATAATTGAATATTTTAATAAGATATAAAAATATATTCAATATTTTATGTAATTGATCATTAAAAGAAAAAAAAATAATAGGACCCTTAAACTTTCTACTAAAATCCCAAATCAAAATACATCAAGCATAATCTATGTCGACTTATAATTCAAAACATATTTTTTCGATTTGGTGTATATGATAGTTATTATCACATAAAAAAACCACTAAAATAAAGAAAAAAAATAGTCGACTTAATCCACACATAAAAGTTTCAGAAACAAGAAAAAATTAAAATATATGATTTTCTAAGTATTTTACGTTTTAAAAAGATAATTTAAATATGAAAACTTAATTTTATTATAAGAAAAAAAATCCCTTTTTTTTGCGATGTCATTAATTATTAAAAAAAATCGCAGATAATGAGAAATATGAGAAAGTCAGAATGTGTATCTTAGCTTATAAAAGTATGATCAGCAAGTAAAAATTGTTTTTTTCGCCAAACAGGACTTGGTTCTAGGTTTTTTTTAAGACAGAAAAAAATATGGCAACACATAAAACTTGGAATTGACCGAAAAATTAATAAATTCACCTTTTCTGAATAACAAAACATATGTACAAATATTCACTGTGTCTAGTAGAGTATATAAATATTCATTATAAGGCAAAAAAATCTTAAATATAACCAAGTTGGTTATGGCTATATATCCACAAAAAGATGATTTTTATATATTTCAACTTTAGATAATGTATTTATCATGTCATAAATTATCATTGTATTATTTCTTTCTGTGCTAGTGGACATATTTATCACCACTTATTCGGCTATTCAGCGACATAATTCAGCTAAAAGCAATAAAATTATGTTTAAAATGAGATTGATATGTCTTTTTGGCACTAAAAAAATACATAAAACTTGTTTTTTCTCATCTCGCTGCAGACATATTATATTTAAAATAGCACAGAAAAATGATAATATAACATTACTCATAAAATATTTATAATAAAATTGACTATTAATATAAATTTATTTTGAAACAAGCTGTTTTTTTAACATAAAGGATTTATTCTATACAACTAGAAGAGTAGAAAACCGCCTATATAAAGAAAAAAACCAAAAGTTTGGCATAAATATGGTGATTAAGCCACAAATAATCAATAAAAATTACAATTTATGCGGAATAAAATAAAACAATAACTAAAGTTTTCTATCAGAGACGTGATTTATATATCAATATTATCATATTAGAGCATTAAACTTTAAATATTTACATAAAACTCTAATATCTGGTGTCTAAATATAAAAATATATCGTTTGTATTTTCAATCTATTTATATTTCCTTTGAAAACTTCATTTTCTTAAAAGATGAATCTATTATTAGATTATACTAAATTACTAAGCACGAAAAGTATTTCGATTTCGCCAGTATATTTCTATATATATGAAAAATAAAATAAAAAACTTAAAATAATAATAATTTATTAACAAGAGAATCTTAAACAAAGAAATAAATAACAAATAAAAATACATATAATTAAATCTCAAAAATTTAGATATTATTGTTTAATTAACAAATAATCTTAGCATAAAAAAAAATTTCGGTTTTAAATATTATAAAGAAAAATCAATGAGAAAATCTTTAGAATCAGAAAATCTAGTTTAATGTATATAATAGACATATATATGTATATTACTATTATAAATGTCAATATTAAGAATTTTATGGTGATTTAATAATTGATAGATTTTAAATGAAAATTTAAATAAAATCAGAAGAATATTCAGGATAAATAATTTATAAAAAAAAGTATAATAGTTTGTAAAAAAATGGTTAAAAAATATAATAAAATATATCACAATTTATTGTATCATTATATATTAAATATTTTTCTTTTTTATTATTTTTTCTCGTAATCCAAATTAAAAGAAAATTCGAATGTTTTGATAACTATATTTTATATCTAGAATGTTCAAAATTAGAATAGAAAAACAACATGCTAGCGTATAATTAAATTTAAGTGTGTTTTTCTTGCATCACGATATGTTCGAATATCTTAATCTAAAGATAAAATATCCAATAATAACAAAATAAAATAAAATAGAATGAATATATTTTTGTTTATAATAGAAAGAAAAAAGCATTGTTCAGAATTTAAAGATAATAATTATAAAAGTAATAAGAATTAATTTTACTTTTACAATAAAAAAGTAAATTATTAATAAATATGTGGATTAAGCGATCGTAAAAAGTAAAAAAATATCAAAAAACCATAAAAATGGTGGTATAATTATCATTGAAAAGGATAAAAACATATAAATCTCTTATAAATAATGGCATTATTACAATTTAGTTATATATTTATGATCTTAATTGCATAAGAATATAAAGACATGAACTTTCGGACTTTAATGTTATCATAGCGATGATTAAAAAGATAAACTAAAATAGAAAATCTGATAAAGGATATACAGAGCTTTGTTTTTTTTTTCAAAAATATGCCCCATTTTCAGAAAAAAACGCATAATTATTAACTCAATGGATAAAATATCAGTTTTATGACAAAAATTCGGAGAAATAGACGGAAATATCATGGTAAAAATCGTATTATTTTATTTTCTTATCTAGAAAAGGGGTAAATTTGATCAATGACCATTTTAGATCAGCTTTGTTTAGATAAAGGCCAAAAGAAAACTGTTGAGAACATAACACAGGTTTATAAAAATTAAAAAATAAAAGGATTCATATATTTCTAGCTATCAATTCTAGTAAATATTTAATTTTTTTCAAGATTCGCGAAATTTTTACAAAAAAATATATAAATAAAAGAATTCTAGTAATAGCAGTGATATAAATAATAAAATATAATTTCATATAAAGTAACAATATTAAACCTTTATATACATTCTTTTTCAAAATTCAAAAATCAAGATTATTATAACTAAAATGAAGTAAAACAGGATATTTAACATATACGATAAACATCTTATAGAAGCTAAAGATTATTAATACATTAAAATACAAAATTGAATTATTGTAAGCAAATAATTATATCCAACGAAAAACGTAAAACATAAAAACAAAACAGCAAATGTTGATATATAAATAATATCAAATAATTATTCAATTTACAGTGTATATTTAATTTATTAAACATATGTCTATAATCATTGTAAAATTTGAACCTTCAGACAAAATCCATCTAAATAAAATTTCAAAAATTAATTTATTTATCCCATGTCTATAATCATTGTAAAATTTGAACCTTCAGACAAAATCCATCTAAATAAAATTTCAAAAAAAAAATTACAAAATTGATTTTATTTAACCCACGTCTAAAATCATTATAAAACATATATCTTCGGAATATATCATAATTCTTGTATATAATTCTAAAAATATAAAAATTACACTTTAATATTCTAGTGAAACAGTAAATGCTTGGCAATTCAATATTTACATCATTTATGTGGATAAAACCATGAATTTTCAAATCTAGAAATATAAAATTTATGTTCACTTTTGAAAAGCTAACTATTAGATTTATTAAAAAATGGAAGATAAATAAAAAAATATAAAGTCATTTATAAAAAAAGAGGACCAAATAGCCATAAAATTGTTTTAAAATATAATAATAAATTTTCCAGTTTTTATCCATTTGTAAAAAAAACCAATAAATATATTATTTAGTTTAACAAATAAAAATAAAATCTAAAAAAACATACGATTTTTGATTTTATTTATATAAAAACAGAAAAAGAAACAAAATTTATCATAATGTAATAGTTATATCGATTAGAGAATAAATATAAAAACATTATATTACGCTATTCAAATCAAATATAATAAAGTATAAAATAATAAAATAGTTCATATAGAATTGGTTTCTTTGGAAATAAATGTTTTTTGATGTTAATTAAATGACGCAAAAAAACTATAACGCATATGAATAAACTCAGTTTTTTAAATATCAGAGAAGAATCTATAAAAGTATATATAGTAAAACAAAAATAATCGTTTTTATATAGTAAAACATATAAAAATCTAACGAGTAATATTCAAACCTATTTATAAGAAAAAAAATTATTATGCAATTAAATATTAATCTTTAAATAGTTAAACATATAATTTGAAATCAATTATCTATAAAAACAAAAAAAAAGCTTTTTTTATTCACATAAGGCTTAGTATGCAATTTTATAAACAAATAAAACAGATTATCAAGAAAAGGGAAAAAAAACATTGTATTTTTAAGATAAAACTCACACTACGATACAGAAGATAAGTTTTTATTGTTACAGCTTATGGATTTTAAAAACGAAAAACTTCAAATTATACTAGAAGGAATTGCATAAAAAACCTTTTTTATATTGTTTCATACCACTAATAGTATTTTTTATCGTTTTTTACAAACACGGATATGTGATTTTTTATGTCAATCGAATAGATTTAAAATCACAAATAAATGTAAACTTTTACTATAGAAAAAAGCATCAGAACTTATTTGTGTTAACTTTTGTAGAAAATTGCTTCTATTTAACATATATATATAAAATATCTAAAATACAACAATTTAAATAATGCAAGTTATATAAAATCCAGGTTTTATGTTACCAAGAAATTACGAAAAATGTATTTATTACATTTTTGGATATAATTTTAAAATATTTGGCTGTTGAAGCAATCTTAAAATATAAGAGTGATTATATCTTGCAATTATATCTCTTATTTATGTTTTATTTTGTAATCTAGCACAGATTTTGATGTTTTTTTCATTACAAAAAAGTGATAAAAGGCTATTAAATTTGTAAAAGACATCAATGGCTTTATATTTTATTCACTAAAACTGAAAGATTTTAGATTTAGATTAACTGATCATTGAAAACATGGTAAGAAATAATATCATAAACGAGTGATAAATATAATAATAGAGTCGCCCCTACCCTAGAAGGGCGACTCTATTGTTGTGTTCATTGCATCGTAATTTAAAAAATATAAATCTATTATTTTTATAGAAACATAAAACATAGATTATCATATATAAATTGTCGAATATTTTGCTATGAAATACACTTTTTACAATAAAATCAAGTATTTATGCATTTTTCACTTTATATCAGAGCAATATTTATATTATTTCTGTATGTATATTTACTTTTTAAACATGAAAAATTTAAAAAAAAGGCTAACTACTTTTTTATTATATGGTAAATGCATTATAATAAATGATATAAGAAAAAAACAGAAAATAAAACTATATATACCTAGATATTATCAGAAAAATGCTTATTTTTATTATTATTATATTCTAAAGAAATAGTATTCAACAAACACTGTATTCTAAATAGATATTTTTTCTTCATCCTAGCTGAACTATTTAACAATTTATGTATTTTTAGTACCAATAATTCATTATAAATGTATGATTATGGTTATATTCAATATTAGACGTGTTAATTTGCGGTAGAATAATACCAAAAAAGGGGTTTTTATTCAGCTATCTAACAGAATTAGCACCTCTTTATGGTTATTTAGGCGACTATATGTATTAAATAGCAAATAAATCACCTAAATAGTTCATAAAAAATCTATTTCTTCAAATTTTTAATCATTAAATCTGTTGTTTGTTTTACTTTAGCAAGCAGATTAAAACTCAAAATCATGTCTAGTTTACAGAAATATATTTTCTAAGAGTGTGTATAGGTTACATAAATTCCATTATTCAGTAATAATTATATCTCAGTATTAAAAAAAATCGAAAAAGTTAGTATTTTAGATGATTAGAAATATAAAAAAAAATTACATAAAATTAAAAAAAAAGAAGAAAAAAAAACATTTTTATTAATTTACTTAATAAATAAAACAGCTTTTTTGACATTTAACTCATAAAAATTACCTATTTTAGCATTATCCACCTTTATTTTCGTACATAAGAAACATACCTAAAATATATTATAAATAAAGATCAAAGTCAATTAAATGATATCAAAATCTTTTTTTATAATTGAATATTTTAATAAGATATAAAAATATATTCAATATTTTATGTAATTGATCATTAAAAGAAAAAAAAATAATAGGACCCTTAAACTTTCTACTAAAATCCCAAATCAAAATACATCAAGCATAATCTATGTCGACTTATAATTCAAAACATATTTTTTCGATTTGGTGTATATGATAGTTATTATCACATAAAAAAACCACTAAAATAAAGAAAAAAAATAGTCGACTTAATCCACACATAAAAGTTTCAGAAACAAGAAAAAATTAAAATATATGATTTTCTAAGTATTTTACGTTTTAAAAAGATAATTTAAATATGAAAACTTAATTTTATTATAAGAAAAAAAATCCCTTTTTTTTGCGATGTCATTAATTATTAAAAAAAATCGCAGATAATGAGAAATATGAGAAAGTCAGAATGTGTATCTTAGCTTATAAAAGTATGATCAGCAAGTAAAAATTGTTTTTTTCGCCAAACAGGACTTGGTTCTAGGTTTTTTTTAAGACAGAAAAAAATATGGCAACACATAAAACTTGGAATTGACCGAAAAATTAATAAATTCACCTTTTCTGAATAACAAAACATATGTACAAATATTCACTGTGTCTAGTAGAGTATATAAATATTCATTATAAGGCAAAAAAATCTTAAATATAACCAAGTTGGTTATGGCTATATATCCACAAAAAGATGATTTTTATATATTTCAACTTTAGATAATGTATTTATCATGTCATAAATTATCATTGTATTATTTCTTTCTGTGCTAGTGGACATATTTATCACCACTTATTCGGCTATTCAGCGACATAATTCAGCTAAAAGCAATAAAATTATGTTTAAAATGAGATTGATATGTCTTTTTGGCACTAAAAAAATACATAAAACTTGTTTTTTCTCATCTCGCTGCAGACATATTATATTTAAAATAGCACAGAAAAATGATAATATAACATTACTCATAAAATATTTATAATAAAATTGACTATTAATATAAATTTATTTTGAAACAAGCTGTTTTTTTAACATAAAGGATTTATTCTATACAACTAGAAGAGTAGAAAACCGCCTATATAAAGAAAAAAACCAAAAGTTTGGCATAAATATGGTGATTAAGCCACAAATAATCAATAAAAATTACAATTTATGCGGAATAAAATAAAACAATAACTAAAGTTTTCTATCAGAGACGTGATTTATATATCAATATTATCATATTAGAGCATTAAACTTTAAATATTTACATAAAACTCTAATATCTGGTGTCTAAATATAAAAATATATCGTTTGTATTTTCAATCTATTTATATTTCCTTTGAAAACTTCATTTTCTTAAAAGATGAATCTATTATTAGATTATACTAAATTACTAAGCACGAAAAGTATTTCGATTTCGCCAGTATATTTCTATATATATGAAAAATAAAATAAAAAACTTAAAATAATAATAATTTATTAACAAGAGAATCTTAAACAAAGAAATAAATAACAAATAAAAATACATATAATTAAATCTCAAAAATTTAGATATTATTGTTTAATTAACAAATAATCTTAGCATAAAAAAAAATTTCGGTTTTAAATATTATAAAGAAAAATCAATGAGAAAATCTTTAGAATCAGAAAATCTAGTTTAATGTATATAATAGACATATATATGTATATTACTATTATAAATGTCAATATTAAGAATTTTATGGTGATTTAATAATTGATAGATTTTAAATGAAAATTTAAATAAAATCAGAAGAATATTCAGGATAAATAATTTATAAAAAAAAGTATAATAGTTTGTAAAAAAATGGTTAAAAAATATAATAAAATATATCACAATTTATTGTATCATTATATATTAAATATTTTTCTTTTTTATTATTTTTTCTCGTAATCCAAATTAAAAGAAAATTCGAATGTTTTGATAACTATATTTTATATCTAGAATGTTCAAAATTAGAATAGAAAAACAACATGCTAGCGTATAATTAAATTTAAGTGTGTTTTTCTTGCATCACGATATGTTCGAATATCTTAATCTAAAGATAAAATATCCAATAATAACAAAATAAAATAAAATAGAATGAATATATTTTTGTTTATAATAGAAAGAAAAAAGCATTGTTCAGAATTTAAAGATAATAATTATAAAAGTAATAAGAATTAATTTTACTTTTACAATAAAAAAGTAAATTATTAATAAATATGTGGATTAAGCGATCGTAAAAAGTAAAAAAATATCAAAAAACCATAAAAATGGTGGTATAATTATCATTGAAAAGGATAAAAACATATAAATCTCTTATAAATAATGGCATTATTACAATTTAGTTATATATTTATGATCTTAATTGCATAAGAATATAAAGACATGAACTTTCGGACTTTAATGTTATCATAGCGATGATTAAAAAGATAAACTAAAATAGAAAATCTGATAAAGGATATACAGAGCTTTGTTTTTTTTTTCAAAAATATGCCCCATTTTCAGAAAAAAACGCATAATTATTAACTCAATGGATAAAATATCAGTTTTATGACAAAAATTCGGAGAAATAGACGGAAATATCATGGTAAAAATCGTATTATTTTATTTTCTTATCTAGAAAAGGGGTAAATTTGATCAATGACCATTTTAGATCAGCTTTGTTTAGATAAAGGCCAAAAGAAAACTGTTGAGAACATAACACAGGTTTATAAAAATTAAAAAATAAAAGGATTCATATATTTCTAGCTATCAATTCTAGTAAATATTTAATTTTTTTCAAGATTCGCGAAATTTTTACAAAAAAATATATAAATAAAAGAATTCTAGTAATAGCAGTGATATAAATAATAAAATATAATTTCATATAAAGTAACAATATTAAACCTTTATATACATTCTTTTTCAAAATTCAAAAATCAAGATTATTATAACTAAAATGAAGTAAAACAGGATATTTAACATATACGATAAACATCTTATAGAAGCTAAAGATTATTAATACATTAAAATACAAAATTGAATTATTGTAAGCAAATAATTATATCCAACGAAAAACGTAAAACATAAAAACAAAACAGCAAATGTTGATATATAAATAATATCAAATAATTATTCAATTTACAGTGTATATTTAATTTATTAAACATATGTCTATAATCATTGTAAAATTTGAACCTTCAGACAAAATCCATCTAAATAAAATTTCAAAAATTAATTTATTTATCCCATGTCTATAATCATTGTAAAATTTGAACCTTCAGACAAAATCCATCTAAATAAAATTTCAAAAAAAAAATTACAAAATTGATTTTATTTAACCCACGTCTAAAATCATTATAAAACATATATCTTCGGAATATATCATAATTCTTGTATATAATTCTAAAAATATAAAAATTACACTTTAATATTCTAGTGAAACAGTAAATGCTTAGCAATTCAATATTTACATCATTTATGTGGATAAAACCATGAATTTTCAAATCTAGAAATATAAAATTTATGTTCACTTTTGAAAAGCTAACTATTAGATTTATTAAAAAATGGAAGATAAATAAAAAAATATAAAGTCATTTATAAAAAAAGAGGACCAAATAGCCATAAAATTGTTTTAAAATATAATAATAAATTTTCCAGTTTTTATCCATTTGTAAAAAAAACCAATAAATATATTATTTAGTTTAACAAATAAAAATAAAATCTAAAAAAACATACGATTTTTGATTTTATTTATATAAAAACAGAAAAAGAAACAAAATTTATCATAATGTAATAGTTATATCGATTAGAGAATAAATATAAAAACATTATATTACGCTATTCAAATCAAATATAATAAAGTATAAAATAATAAAATAGTTCATATAGAATTGGTTTCTTTGGAAATAAATGTTTTTTGATGTTAATTAAATGACGCAAAAAAACTATAACGCATATGAATAAACTCAGTTTTTTAAATATCAGAGAAGAATCTATAAAAGTATATATAGTAAAACAAAAATAATCGTTTTTATATAGTAAAACATATAAAAATCTAACGAGTAATATTCAAACCTATTTATAAGAAAAAAAATTATTATGCAATTAAATATTAATCTTTAAATAGTTAAACATATAATTTGAAATCAATTATCTATAAAAACAAAAAAAAAGCTTTTTTTATTCACATAAGGCTTAGTATGCAATTTTATAAACAAATAAAACAGATTATCAAGAAAAGGGAAAAAAAACATTGTATTTTTAAGATAAAACTCACACTACGATACAGAAGATAAGTTTTTATTGTTACAGCTTATGGATTTTAAAAACGAAAAACTTCAAATTATACTAGAAGGAATTGCATAAAAAACCTTTTTTATATTGTTTCATACCACTAATAGTATTTTTTATCGTTTTTTACAAACACGGATATGTGATTTTTTATGTCAATCGAATAGATTTAAAATCACAAATAAATGTAAACTTTTACTATAGAAAAAAGCATCAGAACTTATTTGTGTTAACTTTTGTAGAAAATTGCTTCTATTTAACATATATATATAAAATATCTAAAATACAACAATTTAAATAATGCAAGTTATATAAAATCCAGGTTTTATGTTACCAAGAAATTACGAAAAATGTATTTATTACATTTTTGGATATAATTTTAAAATATTTGGCTGTTGAAGCAATCTTAAAATATAAGAGTGATTATATCTTGCAATTATATCTCTTATTTATGTTTTATTTTGTAATCTAGCACAGATTTTGATGTTTTTTTCATTACAAAAAAGTGATAAAAGGCTATTAAATTTGTAAAAGACATCAATGGCTTTATATTTTATTCACTAAAACTGAAAGATTTTAGATTTAGATTAACTGATCATTGAAAACATGGTAAGAAATAATATCATAAACGAGTGATAAATATAATAATAGAGTCGCCCCTACCCTAGAAGGGCGACTCTATTGTTGTGTTCATTGCATCGTAATTTAAAAAATATAAATCTATTATTTTTATAGAAACATAAAACATAGATTATCATATATAAATTGTCGAATATTTTGCTATGAAATACACTTTTTACAATAAAATCAAGTATTTATGCATTTTTCACTTTATATCAGAGCAATATTTATATTATTTCTGTATGTATATTTACTTTTTAAACATGAAAAATTTAAAAAAAAGGCTAACTACTTTTTTATTATATGGTAAATGCATTATAATAAATGATATAAGAAAAAAACAGAAAATAAAACTATATATACCTAGATATTATCAGAAAAATGCTTATTTTTATTATTATTATATTCTAAAGAAATAGTATTCAACAAACACTGTATTCTAAATAGATATTTTTTCTTCATCCTAGCTGAACTATTTAACAATTTATGTATTTTTAGTACCAATAATTCATTATAAATGTATGATTATGGTTATATTCAATATTAGACGTGTTAATTTGCGGTAGAATAATACCAAAAAAGGGGTTTTTATTCAGCTATCTAACAGAATTAGCACCTCTTTATGGTTATTTAGGCGACTATATGTATTAAATAGCAAATAAATCACCTAAATAGTTCATAAAAAATCTATTTCTTCAAATTTTTAATCATTAAATCTGTTGTTTGTTTTACTTTAGCAAGCAGATTAAAACTCAAAATCATGTCTAGTTTACAGAAATATATTTTCTAAGAGTGTGTATAGGTTACATAAATTCCATTATTCAGTAATAATTATATCTCAGTATTAAAAAAAATCGAAAAAGTTAGTATTTTAGATGATTAGAAATATAAAAAAAAATTACATAAAATTAAAAAAAAAGAAGAAAAAAAAACATTTTTATTAATTTACTTAATAAATAAAACAGCTTTTTTGACATTTAACTCATAAAAATTACCTATTTTAGCATTATCCACCTTTATTTTCGTACATAAGAAACATACCTAAAATATATTATAAATAAAGATCAAAGTCAATTAAATGATATCAAAATCTTTTTTTATAATTGAATATTTTAATAAGATATAAAAATATATTCAATATTTTATGTAATTGATCATTAAAAGAAAAAAAAATAATAGGACCCTTAAACTTTCTACTAAAATCCCAAATCAAAATACATCAAGCATAATCTATGTCGACTTATAATTCAAAACATATTTTTTCGATTTGGTGTATATGATAGTTATTATCACATAAAAAAACCACTAAAATAAAGAAAAAAAATAGTCGACTTAATCCACACATAAAAGTTTCAGAAACAAGAAAAAATTAAAATATATGATTTTCTAAGTATTTTACGTTTTAAAAAGATAATTTAAATATGAAAACTTAATTTTATTATAAGAAAAAAAATCCCTTTTTTTTGCGATGTCATTAATTATTAAAAAAAATCGCAGATAATGAGAAATATGAGAAAGTCAGAATGTGTATCTTAGCTTATAAAAGTATGATCAGCAAGTAAAAATTGTTTTTTTCGCCAAACAGGACTTGGTTCTAGGTTTTTTTTAAGACAGAAAAAAATATGGCAACACATAAAACTTGGAATTGACCGAAAAATTAATAAATTCACCTTTTCTGAATAACAAAACATATGTACAAATATTCACTGTGTCTAGTAGAGTATATAAATATTCATTATAAGGCAAAAAAATCTTAAATATAACCAAGTTGGTTATGGCTATATATCCACAAAAAGATGATTTTTATATATTTCAACTTTAGATAATGTATTTATCATGTCATAAATTATCATTGTATTATTTCTTTCTGTGCTAGTGGACATATTTATCACCACTTATTCGGCTATTCAGCGACATAATTCAGCTAAAAGCAATAAAATTATGTTTAAAATGAGATTGATATGTCTTTTTGGCACTAAAAAAATACATAAAACTTGTTTTTTCTCATCTCGCTGCAGACATATTATATTTAAAATAGCACAGAAAAATGATAATATAACATTACTCATAAAATATTTATAATAAAATTGACTATTAATATAAATTTATTTTGAAACAAGCTGTTTTTTTAACATAAAGGATTTATTCTATACAACTAGAAGAGTAGAAAACCGCCTATATAAAGAAAAAAACCAAAAGTTTGGCATAAATATGGTGATTAAGCCACAAATAATCAATAAAAATTACAATTTATGCGGAATAAAATAAAACAATAACTAAAGTTTTCTATCAGAGACGTGATTTATATATCAATATTATCATATTAGAGCATTAAACTTTAAATATTTACATAAAACTCTAATATCTGGTGTCTAAATATAAAAATATATCGTTTGTATTTTCAATCTATTTATATTTCCTTTGAAAACTTCATTTTCTTAAAAGATGAATCTATTATTAGATTATACTAAATTACTAAGCACGAAAAGTATTTCGATTTCGCCAGTATATTTCTATATATATGAAAAATAAAATAAAAAACTTAAAATAATAATAATTTATTAACAAGAGAATCTTAAACAAAGAAATAAATAACAAATAAAAATACATATAATTAAATCTCAAAAATTTAGATATTATTGTTTAATTAACAAATAATCTTAGCATAAAAAAAAATTTCGGTTTTAAATATTATAAAGAAAAATCAATGAGAAAATCTTTAGAATCAGAAAATCTAGTTTAATGTATATAATAGACATATATATGTATATTACTATTATAAATGTCAATATTAAGAATTTTATGGTGATTTAATAATTGATAGATTTTAAATGAAAATTTAAATAAAATCAGAAGAATATTCAGGATAAATAATTTATAAAAAAAAGTATAATAGTTTGTAAAAAAATGGTTAAAAAATATAATAAAATATATCACAATTTATTGTATCATTATATATTAAATATTTTTCTTTTTTATTATTTTTTCTCGTAATCCAAATTAAAAGAAAATTCGAATGTTTTGATAACTATATTTTATATCTAGAATGTTCAAAATTAGAATAGAAAAACAACATGCTAGCGTATAATTAAATTTAAGTGTGTTTTTCTTGCATCACGATATGTTCGAATATCTTAATCTAAAGATAAAATATCCAATAATAACAAAATAAAATAAAATAGAATGAATATATTTTTGTTTATAATAGAAAGAAAAAAGCATTGTTCAGAATTTAAAGATAATAATTATAAAAGTAATAAGAATTAATTTTACTTTTACAATAAAAAAGTAAATTATTAATAAATATGTGGATTAAGCGATCGTAAAAAGTAAAAAAATATCAAAAAACCATAAAAATGGTGGTATAATTATCATTATCATTGAAAAGGATAAAAACTTATATATCTCTTATAAATAATGGCATTATTACAATTTAGTTATATATTTATGATCTTAATTGCATAAGAATATAAAGACATGAACTTTCGGACTTTAATGTTATCATAGCGATGATTAAAAAGATAAACTAAAATAGAAAATCTGATAAAGGATATACAGAGCTTTGTTTTTTTTTTCAAAAATATGCCCCATTTTCAGAAAAAAACGCATAATTATTAACTCAATGGATAAAATATCAGTTTTATGACAAAAATTCGGAGAAATAGACGGAAATATCATGGTAAAAATCGTATTATTTTATTTTCTTATCTAGAAAAGGGGTAAATTTGATCAATGACCATTTTAGATCAGCTTTGTTTAGATAAAGGCCAAAAGA
>NW_028233028.1:0-33403 GCF_057557595.1 Rhyacophila brunnea
AATTTAAATTTTAATGACATTACTTTAAACGACGAATATCTTAAAGTCTTAATAAATCAAAAGAAAGATACCGTTCAAATATTTGAGATTAAAAATGGAAGGCCTGAAAAATCAATTTATCTTAACTTACTTCCTGAGGTAGATCCAATGATGATTGATACCATAGTTTTTTGGTTATCAATGAATGGTTTCCAAGATAGAAATTTAAAGACAATTCATGGTGCTATTGATATTAAACAAAGAATAGATTTTGACCAATTCAATAGTATTTTAACTAATAATCAACTCCCATACAGTGAATGGATTAAGTGTCTTGCTTGGGAAAATAATAAGAAAGATTCTAGCCATAATTTTACATATAAGCAAAGGCTTTTACTCTCATATTAAGATAAAACAGATACATTCATGTTGAAATCGTGGCCTTTTTTTATGGATCCATTTAGGTGTGATATTGATAGTCTAAAGAAGTATGGTCGATGTCTAGAGCATTTTAGAAGAATTCCATCGCTTGAATATATTGAGTAACATTTGATCGGTTGAAATATATAGACTTTTCAGAGGTATGTAAATCCTTAGAAAGAGGAAACATGAAGGTGTTTGACTCTTTCACCTTTAACAGCCAAACTGGAGAAAAGAATTACGGAAATTTAGTAAGTCCAATAAACTGCAAATGCAATTAGTATGAATATTAGTCTTGTAAGTTGTGCATTATTATTTCGCCTTGGTTGTTCTTCGAATAGGTCAAACATTATTGAAATTTCAAATTATGGCAATAAGCTAATAACTCCACCTAGCAGAACATATCGTGCAATTATAACGACAAGTGAAATAAATGTAAGTTGTGATTTAATAATTGGTTGTGAATTTAAGCCAAATTTTGAAACTAGTCTAGTTCTGAAAGGTAAAACTGTATATTCTCCCATTATTGACCCCCCAGTTGGCGGCAAGCTGACCCCCTAGTAGAAGTGTTGAGCAAAGCTATATTTTTACACGTAAAGATTTACCTTTTAGATCAAATTTGTAACATTTTGCGAGGATTCGATCCAGGATTGCGTCGGCTATTGTTGGCTCATTGATGAATGAGTACCAGTTCTCGATGGGAAGCTGTGAGACGATAATGGTTGATCTGATGTCATATCTGTTCTAGTAACTGGAGGAGTGCGAGCTTGGCGTTTTGATCGGGCTGCTGGAGACCGAAGTCGTCAAGGATGATGAGGTCTGCCTTTTTTAATTGGTTGAGCCATTTGATATACGTACCTTGGATCTTTGCGAGGGATAATTGTTCTGTAAATCGATTCATATTGAAGTATAAGGTGCGGTATGCGTGGAGGCAGGCTTGTGTACCTAACGCACACGCTAGGAATGATTTGCCACTTCCCGTGGCACCTGTAATGATGATGTTTTGGGCTCTCTCGATGAAGGAGCAATCGGCCAACATGGCAATACTTTCTTTTTTGATATTGCGTTCTGAGTTGTAAATGATGTCTTGCAAATTGGCTTTGTGTCGCAGTTTGGATAGTTTGAGAAGCATTTGTGATTTTGTAAAATTTCTGTGTTGCCACTCGGCGTCGATGACGGTAGCTATGCATTGGTGTGTATCGGGGTGTGCATCGGCCGGGAGGTTTAGTATTCCTTGATATGCTGAGGCCATGCCCGAGAGATTGAGTTTTTGCATCTGCTGCAAGGTTGCTTGTGTATTCATTTTTATTAATAATTTTGGTGATAAAATAATGGATTTTAGTCTTCGTTAATTGATGAACGGGAGGGTCGCTTGGCTGTAATATTGTGGGCCACGAATGTTGTTGTGGTTAGGTATGATTTGTGTGGGCTGTTGTGATTGTTGCACTGGTATTTCTAATTTATCCATATTGTTGATAAGGATATTTTGCAAGATGTTGTAAGTCGCTCTATGTCCTAGTGCTGCCCTTTGGGCTGCGTTCTCGAGCCTTTCTGGGCTGTATTTTTCAGCGAGCATGAGTGTGCCTACACATGCCCTGTAGGCTTGTTCGACGATCTGTTTTGATGCTAGCATGGTTTGTATGGCCCATAATGTGTTAGGGCCTATCTGCGCTGCTTTTTTATTAAATAGTCGGCATCCCATCCTTTTTGCTCTAGGTATTTGACGTGTTTTTCGGGCATATGAGCAGGGAATGTTGAGTAAGCGTGTGTCCTATAATCTCTCTTATGGGTGGCGATACGATCTGTGCCGCTGTATATCTCCACGGTATGAGCGGTATAAATGAGCTGGGTTTGCTTGCCTATATATTGATATGGAACGCTGTAATAATGGTTGTTTTCGCCTAAGATGACGTGATAATTTCTTTGTACTTTTGCCATTGTGCTTTTGCTTACTTCAAACATTGTAGACGGCAGGGGACGCAGATAGGCCTTCTCTTCACTTTCGTATCGCTCCCGTCGGCTATAGGTTTTGCCCTGCATTTTTTTGTCATTGAGGATATCTAATTGGCATCTAAATGCGGCATTTAGCTCTTCTATGGAATGAAAAATTTGATCTCTAAGTGGTGCGTAAATCTGATTATAAACGATGGATACATGTCGCTCTACGTTGGCTTTGTCCTTGGGTTTACCCGCTCGGGTGGCATCGAGTTCCATGGTGTACCATGAGCCCATCTGGCTACAGAAGTCGGTAAACTTGGGCTCGTATCTATCTGCCTTGGATACGTAGCTCTTGAGGTTGTCGCTCGTCAATACTGTGGGTGTTCCGCCTATGTATCGCAAGGCTTCATTGATGGCGGTGACGAAGTCTGCCTGCTTCTGGCTGGGGACTGCATATGCGTGGGTAAATGATGAGTATGGGAGCGTCGATACGAGTACTTCGCACCGATGGACTTCTCCAGTGCGAGGGTCCACCCATTGGGCTTTACTACCTGCAAAATCTACCATCATCCGATGGGCAGCTTTATGAACGATACGGATGGTAGACTCGCTGATTAGACGGTGTTCCTTTAATTTGCGACAAAATCTACTATAGCTGTACCCTTGAGGTGATGCCAGGATATACTCATTCCATATCAACTCTCGAGTGACGCCTATACGCCCCAATTCATTGAGAATATGAGGTATTCTATCTTTAAAGTCCTCGGCTCTCCGTGTCTCTGGAGTAGTCGCCGATGGTTGCTCATAAAATTGTCTGTTAAATTCTTCATCACTCAACCCTTCCAATTCTGATGCATCTATCCCTGATGAGTTATAGATGGCTAAATACTTCTTGACGGTATTCCTAGATAAGCCGTGCACTCGGGAGGCTCTCTTTATCGGTATGCCTGCCAAGAGGTCTCTTATTAATACTTTGATTTGATTCATTCTAGTGGGTTTAAATGCCATATCCTTCGTTTTTATTTACTCGGATACAACGTAATTTAAATTTTCCACTTCTCTTTATGACGTCAGCTCTAAATTCTATTATTTAGGGGTCAACATAAGCGCCATTTAGGGGGTCAATGTATGCGCCATTTAGGGGGTCAGCTTGGGGAGAATAGACAAAAACAGAGGTAGATACGTTATATGAAGGAGATTGGTATGAAGAGTCATTTAAATTAACTTTTAGTGATACATCTTGTATAAACTCAGGAGAAATCCTGTTTAATTTTTATTACTAGTCATAAACTAACAAGCCACTTAAACCAACTGATTTAAGTGGCTTTTGTGATTTATCTTCGAAAGTTCTTTACATCTTCACAACGCCCTTCGTGATTACTTGATCGCCTGATATACCTTGTATAAAGTAGATGCCACTTGGCCATTGGGTTGATTCGATTTCCATCGGATTGGTTAGGTTTTGTTGATTATGGAGCTGCTGGAAGATTTGACCTAAGGTAATAGTATGAGCAATGAATATAAGTGAAGCCCTACGTATTGTGAAAGATGTAGGGCTTTTTTGTGTGATTTAGGTTACTTTTCTGTACCAATAAATTGCCTATATTTCTTTCCAAAAGTCACAAAACTGGCTACCCGAGCTAGTCCGAATGAATATTTATAATTTATATTCTTGCTTTTTCGATATGTATCTGATTAACCTGTAACTCACTACGCAGTATAAAAAGATAATAATTGTTAATGCACGGTACTACCTATTGTTTATATGAAAAAAAAAAAACAATCTTTGGTCGATAAAGCTATGCTTCATTTTTATGGAGGAAAGTTATTTGTAATTGAAAATTAATCATATATTTACCATGAGAAAAGTATTATTAACATTAGCTGTAGCTATGATTGGAATTTTATTGTTTTTAGGATGTCAGAGGGATAGAGTACCGCACGAAACTATTTCTGATTTTGGTGATTTCAATTATTCTCCTATTCAAAATATAGATCTGAGAACATTGAATGGGATTGACGATTATCATAAAAATAACTTTAAGATCGTTATAGACACTATTATAAATAGAGATAATAAGAAACCTTTTGTTTTTGATTTCATTAAAAAATTTTGGAAAACCTGTATGGAATGAATATTATTTCCTTAGGGATTCAAATAATTTAATTTATAGTATACCAATTTATAATGAATCAAAGCAAGAAATTGCTGGTTTAATTCATTTTTCGATACCAAATATTAGCCCAAAGAAACCAAAGATAAAGTTTTTTTCGAAAAAAACGATTCTTGACCAAATTGAAAAATACAATTCAAACTTAGGTGTTAAAAGGAACGAGATTAAATTTATTTCTACTCGAATGAATCAATTTGAAAGAAATTTTAACCTTACGCAAACTGAAGTTATCAGAACTTTTGTTTCAGATGAGGTAGAAATCCGTGAAAGTGACATAGGTGGTTCTGCATCTCCATGTTTCTATACTATGAGATTTTGCTGGCTCGAGAGTATTTTTACTCAATCTTCCGGATACAGCCCACCTATTCCTATGGCAGCATGGATTACTAATTCTGCTTACTGGTCATTGTTAGAGACTGATAGATCTGCGGCAGCTTTTTTAGCGATAATAGATCAGCAGATTCTTGATCGGCAAACAAACATGGCGGGGTTGATAGCTCAAGGAAAAACAAGAGATGGTATTGAAGATGAAATAAGAGATTTAAAAAATTATAGAAGACAGATATTAGATGATCTAAATAATGGCGCTGACGGAACGATTAAGGCAAATGTTAGAAGAAAATGTGTGGATATACTTGTAGAATGCGATAACCCCCTTGATTGGGAAGGCATCTTTGGCGGCGGAGGTTGGAGGAGGCACTAAGCCTTCCTATTCTGATGAAGTAGAAAAAAAATTACATTTTATTCAGGAATGTAAAAAAACAAATATAGGAGACCCTGGCGCTATTCCTGACCCGATGGATGTAGGACCTGGAGGCACAAATACATGGTTAGACAATCCAAACTTAGTTAGTGATTGTGAACTTATCAAATCACTTATTGCGTTGTGGTTATGATGATAACACTATTTCTCAGGTGCTAGCATTGAGAGAATTAGGTTTATTTAATGAAACTAATGTGCTATCGAAGCTTTTTTGTGGAAGCAATAATAGCGATGCACTAAATAGTTATCTAAGTTGTGTTAGGCATAACCTAATATATAACGGGGGTAATACTCCACCTTTAAGCGTCTCAGCACATATGAATGCTTATAATGCGATACAATCTTGGGCAGCACAAAATAGTGGTAATACTGATATGATTGTCAGTAATGCTATCTCTTCACTTTGTAGTGGGACGATCACAACTGCCAATCAACTAGAGATAATTTGTGAAGTTTCTGCTGTTGAAGCATTTAATTTAGCTTATGAATCAGAATTTACTCATGCTGAACTGTTTGTAATATTGGGAGGGTTTGGGAATAGTTGTCATAGTCAGGCAGAATTTGATGAATTTGTTAAAAGCAAACTTAAACAACTATCTGATGATGCAAAACTTTCACTTTGCAGCAGTAGTTTTGATAGTTACACATCGACAGGCACTGGAGCTACAATTCTATTTGTTTGTAATACAATTCAAACTGTACTTTACAACGAAGATTTGCCTAATTATAATATTGATTTTATTTATAAGTCTTAGATTCAAGTCATAAATGCAACAATTAGGGATCATAAGAATACTTTATCAATTTTTTTTCAAAGGAAAGGAGCAAAACTCCTTCCCCCTGAATGGTAAAGTCCTTATATTGTCTCCCGTCCAAAGTTGCCAATATGAAATACTTAACACAAGAACAAAGATACACAATAAGTGTAATGAAAGAAAAGGGATATAGCCAAAAAGATATAGCAGAAGCTATAAATAAACATAAGTCTACTGTAAGTCGTGAGTTGCGTAGGAATTGCGATCAACGAAATGGTAAGTATATTTGTGAACTTGCCCAGCGGAAGTATACTAGTAGACAAAAAACAAAGCCCCGAGCTATAAAATTCACAGTTAGTGTACAAAAATATGTAGATGATAAATTGGAAAGTAAGTGGAGCCCCGAACAGATTAGCAAGACGCCAGTTACGAATGGATTGGTACTGGTGAGCCATGAGCGTATTTATCAATACATAATAGCAGACAAGAAAAGTGGAGGAGATAAGTACACACATTTACGACGCAAGAAAAAGTACAAAAAGCGCTGTATTACTGAGGATAGAAGGGGTAAACTAGCCAATACAAATAGCATTCATGATAGACCACAAGAAGCCGTCCACCGGACACGATATGGAGATTTTGAAGTGGATTTAATCATAGGCGCAAATCATAAAGGAGGATTACTAAGTATCAATGACCGTAGGACTGGACTTGCGAAACTGAGAAAAATAGATGGTAAAAATGCCAAACAGATAGCCAGGCAAATCGTGGACGCATTGAAGAAACATAAAGGAAGAATTTATACCATTACATCAGACAATGGCAAGGAATTTTCAGAACATGAATATATAAGTAAAAAATTGGGCATTAAATTTTACTTTGCAGATCCATATAGTTCATGGCAGAGAGGATCAAACGAAAATTTAAATGGACTAGTAAGACAATATTTCCCAAAGAAATGTAATTTTGACGATGTGACAATAAATGATGTTAGAAAGGTAGAAAACCAACTCAACAATAGACCCAGAAAACGATATGATTTTAGAACACCAAAGGAAGAATATAATTTATTAACCAAAGTTGCATTTGCGGGTTGAATTCAGGAGTGTTATAATATTTCTGATTTATGTATTCAATCAGGAAATTTTGAGTTAGATGAAAATGGAGAAGTTGAAATAGATGCTAATGGAAATGCAGTTCAGATTGGAATGAACACTAGAAAACAACTTACTGCTCTTGCTTATGATGCAGTTAGGCAGAGAATCTCAGATTTAAATGTTCAAAAATATTTAACGAAAACACCATTATTAACTGAAATTGAAACAAATAATTTATTTAAAATTTACTTATTGGAAGAACTAAATAAAAGAATGACATCTTGTACTGTATCAAATGGTCCTTGTACAGGAAATATAGGAACAGGTAGACCATATATTGATATTGGTATATGTATACCACAAGCATGTAAATGTTAATTATGGAAAGATTAAATTTGGGTCTAGTAGACGAAAAAATAGAATTTATTATCTCTTCTAATTTGTATGAAGAAATTCAATCAAAGAAGTTTGATTCTCAAGAATATTCTAAATGGTGTGAAATTGTATCTAGGGCTAATATTAAAGGGCACAAATTAAATAATGATACATCGAGTCAAAACTTTTGCTATACATGTTTTTTTACAGAAAAAATTAGTAATGATAATTTATCTATGCTAAATTATTTTTTCTTCCATAAAAGTATTCTACATGACTGCCACACCATGTATATTAAAAGCCAAATTACATACAAGCTTAATGCATCTAAAATTATATTTCCTCCATCGATAGTCATTTCTCCTCAGGGTGTTTTTGATGAATTATTTTTTGAAATGAACAGATTTATAAAAGAATATTATCCTGAATCACTTCATATTCCTTTTTGGTATTTAGAACAAAAAATTAACTTTGATAATAGTGATTTAAATTCAAAATTTGAGAATAACTATCATTTGTTGTTTGGTTCTGAAGGAAACATATTGCGATATTCTATTTCTGGAGATAAGTTATTTAGATTTTAAAACAGGATATAATTGTAAATTTGAGAGATAGCAATCTTCTGATAAAGATATACTAATCCAATTGAAAATCGTTAGTAGACTACAATCCTTTTATTTATAATTTAAACCGCACAACGTGTTAAAGTATTTATTTTTTATTTTTTGTTTGCACAGCTGTGCAGAGTCTGGTTCATATAAAGTAGATCTTAGTAAAGAGCATACTTTTATAACTATGAAACCGACTAGGTATCTAACCACATGGAATCAATTTGAACTTTCAGGTAAAATTGATTGTAAGATTAAAATAATATTACCGAGTGAAATGATTGTATTAGAGCCTGGAATTGTAAAATATTCTAAAAGACACGAATGGTTTGATAACGGTGCAACTATAGAGATTATCTCTGAAAATTGTGGAAGTTCTTCTTTTCTAAAGGTGCATTATGCTTACACTGCTTCTTATTTTTAGAATTCCAAAATTCTAGATATGATAAATTAGCAAAAAAACAACAGCCACCTAAATCTTTCGACTTAGGTGGCTGTTGTTTTATATTAGATGCAATACCTTACATCTTCACAACACCCTTCGAGATTACTTGATCACCAGAGATGCCCTGTATAAAGTAGATGCCACTTGGCCATTGGGCTGATTCGATTTCCATCGGATTGGTTAGGTTTTGTTGATTATGGAGCTGCTGGAAGATTTGACCTAAGGTAATAGTATGAGCAATGAATATAAGTGAAGCCCTACATTTTTTGAAAGATGTAGGGTTTTTTTGTGTGATTTAGGTTACTTTTCTTCTCCAATAAAATTTCCATATTTCTTTCCCAAAGCATCAAAACTGGCTACCTTAGCTAGTCCGAATGAATATTTATAATTTATATTCTTGCTTTTTCGATATGTATCTGATTAACCTGTAATTCACTACACAGTATAAAAAGATAATAATTGTTAATGCACGGTACTACCTATTGTTTATATGAAAAAAAAAACAATCTTTGGCCGATAAAGCTATACTTCATTTTTATGGAGGAAAGCTATTTGTAATTAAAAATTAATCATATATTTACCATGAGAAAAGTATTATTAACATTAGCTGTAGCTATGATTGGGATTTTATTGTTTTTAGGATGTCAGAAGGAGGAACTGAAGTTAACTTCTTTGCAAATTGAATTCTTAGAAAAATCGAGTTATGACTTAGGATTGTCTCAATCATTAACACTAAGTAATAGAGTAGATTCACTTAGACCATACATTGCGGATGTCAAAAGTCGACTTACAATTTTAGATAATCAATTTGACATATTTTCTCGAATAGTTAAGGATTATGGCTATATAGTATGGGATAGGCCTTTAGTTTCTTCTAAGTCATCAAGTTCGAATATTGCGTTAATTTTTCCACTTATACATAGTTCTAATAGTTTAGTAAATGGTTATTTCAAGGTATATAAAAACGAAGATGGTAAGTATAATTTCAAAATAATAAATGAAACTCAAATAAAGAGTAATTTTTTTACTAACAGTACTTCTCCTACTAATTTTAATAATGCTTTCATAATGAATGAGTTGAATGCAGAATTGTATTCCAAAACGAAAATAGCATATTATTTATTAGTTGATTCTTTTATCACTTTAGGAAATCAGAATATTAGACCTAGAACAGGATGTTTTACAGAACAAGCTGTTATAAAACGATCTGCAAACGTATATAGGAGTAGTGCCACAGGCTGGTATCACCCATCAAGCACTGATTTCGACAATAGTGTTACTCTAGAAAATGCTTCCAATGGAAACGGTAATCAAATTGTAGTCTTTTTTATTACAGTCTGGGACCCAGATTGCGGAGGAAATGATGACGGTGATAATTGGGTTCCATCATTTAATGGATCGGGTAGTAATTCTAATGAATCTTTTTGGATAAAAGAACAGTATGAAAATTTAAATTTTATTCAGGTTTGTCTCAATAGTACAATTGGAGATCCAGATGGTGAAACTGAGCCAAACGATGTAGGGCCTGGTTCAAGTTCATGGCAAACAAATCCAGATAAAATTGATGATTGTACAAAAATAAAATTATTAAAAAACTGTGGTGTTGGCGATAATGAGATAGCATTTTTAATAACAGCAGAGAATCGAGGATTTGTTTCTAATGCAGCTTCTTTGACAAGACAATATTGTAATGCTGATAATTTAAATGAAGCAATAAATCGTTTTCAAACTTGCTTAGTTATGGATCAGCAAATTAGTGGTGGTTTGCATGGCCCTTCACAGAGTTTTGAAGGATATCTGGCTAGTTATCTTGCAATTAAGCAATGGCAAGAAGATAACAATAGGTTATCTGCAGATATTATTGCGGGTGAAGCATTAAGAAGTTTATGTGGTGGTACAATAAAAACAATTGAACAATTGGAAATTCTTAATTGTATAGCATCATCTGCGGAGTCTCAGGAAGAAAAAGATGCTGTTAATGATTTTTATAACAATACCACCCTCGTTGATCCTTGTACTGGTGATGAGTCCGATATGGATGAATTTTTTAGAGATGAAATTTGTATTTCTGGTAATATTTCAATGGATAAAATTACAGAAAAAGCAAAAGAAAAAAATAAAATATTTATTGGTATAAAATTTGGAACCGATTGCCCTAAATTAAAGTGTGTATTAGATGCAATTCTTGCAGGTAAAGTTTCTTCGACACTGACTCAAACATTTTGCACACAATTTAATCCAAATAGTCTACCATTAATTACTATAAAAACTGTAAGCTTTAAAGCAAATGCTTCATTGAACAAAAAGGGACTTGCTTTGACAACGATTGTTAAAGATCCACTTTCAGGAAGAGTCGATCATATTATGGCTTTTAATTCGGATAACTGTAATAATAATACTGACCCAATAGACTATTTTTCAACCATTCAACATGTTTATTAATCAGAGCCCATTGGGTATTTTTAAAATTTGTCCATAATTTTTCAATATAATGAAGCAAGTTTATAGTCGTATAGAAATTTATTTATTTATTATATTTAGTTTATTGATGTCTTTTAATTTAGGATGCAATTCAAAAAAATCAATAATAGAAATTGATAGCTTAGATAGGTTTTCTTCGCTTTCCAAGAATGATATAAAATATATTTATCATGAAATTATTCGGAGGAAATTATTTGACTATATTTCATTTGTTGATAATAATTTTCTAAACGAATTTTATGGAAGTAGTATTAATTGTAGTGATGAAAATTTAATATTTCTTATTGCCGACCTTAATTTTAATAATTGGTTGGAAGGATATTTAGGAAAGAATAGTCTTTTGATCAAGAAAGTAGTAAATACAGAAAATGATATAAGGGATATGAGTTTCAATTTTCAGCCTGAGATTCGGGTTTCAAAAATATTGGAAAGTACTAAAATATTGAAACCACCAGTAGTTGGATATTTTAAATTTTCTGATATTTTTATAGATAACGATAATATTATTTATGTGTCCATTTGTACTGCACATATAATCGATTGCGACAATACTACAGGATTATATTCGGGTAGTGCATTAATTTTTGTTTTAGAAAAGTGCCCATCTGGAAAGATAAGATTTCTAAGAGCCATATCAGGTGACGGAAAATATCCTTCAAGCCAAGGTACTATTGATGCTGTTCTTGATTATTCTGTTTTTGAAGAATGTAAATGATTTCCGTTGGCTATGTTCTTAAATAATATTGTATATTTACAGCATAATACACATTAAATGGTTCCCACAGATTTCAAAGATTATTTTGTCACACTAGATGAGTCTCGCAAACAGATGATTATCAATGAATTAATTGAAATACTTGAGTCGAATAGTGAAATTCCTTCCGATCAAAAATCTAGTTGTTCAAAATGCCCGCATTGCGAAAGTGATAAAATTCGGGGTAATGGATTTACTCCATTAAAAATTCAGAAATATTATTGCAATGGTTGCAAAAAAAATTTTAGTGATCAAACCAATAAAGTATGGTGCGGGGTTAAGAAAAAATCAGATATGCAAAAGTATATCTATGGTTTATTAAGTGGCTATTCTATACGTAAATGTGCGTTAGAATGCAAAATCAGTGTCAATACTTCATTTATATGGCGACACAAATTATTGAGTTGTTTTAATCAAATATCTGATCAAAGTTATAGTGGAATTTTAGAGATCGATGAGTTATTTTTTCATGAATCACAAAAAGGAAGTCGGAGCATGACAAGGCCATCAAGAAAACGTGGTAATGCCGCATCTAAACGTGGAATAAGCAACGAACAAGTAGCAGTAATAGCTACGGCAGATAGGCAAGGGAATAAAGGGTTTGCTGCAGTAAAACTAGGAAGGATTACCAAAGAAAATGTAGAAAAAGTTTTAGAAAATAAGATAGAGAAAGTTGAAACAATTTGCAGCGATAAACATGTAAGTTATGAGGCATTTGTAAAAGATAAACCAGTAACACATAAAACGATAATGGCATCACATAATCAAAGAGTTACGGAAAAGATTTACCATGTACAAAATGTAAATAATATGGACAAACGGCTTAGAGACTTTATGAGACCCAGAAATGGAGTAGCCACTAAATATTTGCAAAATTATCTTAACTGGTTTTTAGCTCTGGAAAAAATTAAAGACTCAATAAATCGTCACGCACAATTTGCAACAATAATTATTTCTGCTCAACAAGCACTTAAAGCATTTGCTCAAATTGATGAATTACATAAACTTTTAAGAACATAGCCTTTCCGTTTTATATTGCTTGATTTTTATGGAACAAAACCAAACATTCGCCTAAATCTTTCGACTTAGGTGGCTGTTGTTTTATATTAGATGCAATACCTTACATCTTCACAACGCCCTTCGAGATTACTTGATCGCCAGAGATGCCCTGTATAAAGTAGATGCCACTTGGCCATTGGGCTGATTCGATTTCCATCGGATTGGTTAGGTTTTGTTGATTATGGAGCTGCTGGAAGATTTGACCTAAGGTAATAGTATGAGCAATGAATATAAGTGAAGCCCTACATTTTTTGAATGATGTAGGGCTTTTTTGTGTGATTTAGGTTTCTTTTTTGTACCAATAAATTGCCTATATTTCTTTCCCAAAGCATCAAAACTGGCTGCCTTAGCTAGTCTTAATGAATATTTATAATTTATATTCTTGCTTTTTCGATATGTATCTGATTAACCTGTAATTCACTACACAGTATAAAAAGATAATAATTGTTAATGCACGGTACTACCTATTGTTTATATGAAAAAAAAAATAACAATCTTTGGCCGATAAAGCTATACTTCATTTTTATGGAGGAAAGCTATTTGTAATTAAAAATTAATCATATATTTACCATGAGAAAAGTATTATTAACATTAGCTGTAGCTATGATTGGGATTTTATTGTTTTTAGGATGTCAGAAGGAGGAACTGAAGTTAACTTCTTTGCAAATTGAATTCTTAGAAAAATCGAGTTATGACTTAGGATTATCTCAATCATTAACACTAAGTAATAGAGTAGATTCACTTAGACCATACATTGCGGATGTCAAAAGTCGACTTACAATTTTAGATAATCAATTTGACATATTTTCTCGAATAGTTAAGGATTATGGCTATATAGTATGGGATAGGCCTTTAGTTTCTTCTAAGTCATCAAGTTCGAATATTGCGTTAATTTTTCCACTTATACATAGTTCTAATAGTTTAGTAAATGGTTATTTCAAGGTATATAAAAACGAAGATGGTAAGTATAATTTCAAAATAATAAATGAAACTCAAATAAAGAGTAATTTTTTTACTAACAGTACTTCTCCTACTAATTTTAATAATGCTTTCATAATGAATGAGTTGAATGCAGAATTGTATTCCAAAACGAAAATAGCATATTATTTATTAGTTGATTCTTTTATCACTTTAGGAAATCAGAATATTAGACCTAGAACAGGATGTTTTACAGAACAAGCTGTTATAAAACGATCTGCAAACGTATATAGGAGTAGTGCCACAGGTTGGTATCACCCATCAAGCACTGATTTCGACAATAGTGTTACCCTAGAAAATGCTTCCAATGGAAACGGTAATCAAATTGTAATTTTTTTTATTACAGTCTGGGACCCAGATTGCGGAGGAAATGATGAAGGTGATAATTGGGTTCCATCATTTAATGGATCGGGTAGTAATTCTAATGAATCTTTTTGGATAAAAGAACAGAATGAAAATTTAAATTTTATTCAGGTTTGTCTCAATAGTACAATTGGTGATCCAGATGGTGAAACTGAGCCAAACGATGTGGGGCCTGGTTCAAGTTCATGGCAAACTAATCCAGATAAAATTGATGATTGTACAAAAATAAAATTATTAAAAAACTGTGGAGTTGGCGATAATGAAATAGCATTTTTAATAACTGCTGAAAATCGAGGGTTTGTAACTAATGCGTCATCTTTGACAAGACAATATTGTAATGCTGATAATTTAAATGAAGCAATAAATCGTTTTCAAACTTGCTTAGTTATGGATCAGCAAATTAGTGGTGGTTTGCATGGCCCTTCACAGAATTTTGAAGGATATCTGGCTAGTTATTTTGCAATTAAGCAATGGCAAGAAGATAAGAATAGGTTATCTGCAGATATTATTGCGGGTGAAGCATTAAGAAGTTTATGTGGTGGTACAATAAAAACTATTGAACAATTGGAAATTCTTAATTGTATAGCATCATCTGTGGCGTCTCAGGAAGAAAAAGATGCTCTTAATGATTTTTATAACAATACTACCCTTGTAGATCCTTGTACTGGTGATGAGATTGATAAAGATGCAATAATGGCTCAAGTTTGTGCTGGGACTGGTGGAGTGAGTATGGCAGCGTTGAATGAGGTATTAGCTAACTTCCTGCTTAATTCTAATTGTTCGTTCTTAAATGGACCAGGTGACCCATATAAAGGTCTTAATGAATGTGAACGTAAGTTAGTTCAAGAATGCCATTCTTGTGCTGCTTTTATCTGGGCTAATAAATCAAGAGCTGAACAAATAACTAAAGAAAAATTTGGGGCAAATGGATGGAATGATTGCTCTGATGCCTTTAGACATGCTATTTTTAATGCTTTAAACGCTAATTTTGTTGGGGCACCTATGGCACGAGCATTTGGAGATGCTCACGAATGCAATTCTAATCCAACAGATGATGATGTTTTCGAAACAATTATGGATTTACATAATAACTATGAAGGTATATCAGTTTATCTTGCTGCGCCTAAACCTACTGCTGGCATATTGGGGGTTAGTGATAAGACATTGGCTGATTTGGTTTGTAAATCTTTGGAAAGCGGAAACATGAAGGTTTTTGACTCTTTCAGTTATAACAGCCAAACTGGAGAAAAGAAATACGGAAATTTGATAAGCTCAATAAACTGCAAATGCAACTAATATGAATATGCGTATTTTAAGTTTTTTATTTTTATTTTGTCTTAATTGTACTTCAAACAAGTCATATATTATTGATATTTCAAATTATAACAATAGCTTAATAACTCCGCCTAGTGGAACTTATCGTGCAATTATTACAGCAAGTCGAATAAATATAGATTGTGATGTAATTATTGGTTGTGAATTTAAACCAAATTTGAAACAGGTATAGTTTTGAAAACTAAAGTCATATCGGATACTATATATGACGGTGATTGGTATGAAGAAACATTTAAATTAACTTTTAAGGATACAACTTGTATTAACTCAGGAGAAATCCTGTTTAATTTTTATTACTAGTCATAAACTAACAAGCCACTTAAATCAACTGATTTAAGTGGCTTTTGGATTTTACCTTCGATAATACCTTACATCTTCACAACGCCCTTCGTGATTACTTGATCGCCCGATATACCTTGTATGAAGTAGATGCCACTTGGCCATTGAGCTGATTCGATTTCCGCAGGATTGGTTAGGTTTTGTTGATTATGGAGCTGCTGGAAGATTTGACCTAAGGTAATAGTATGAGCAATGAATATAAGTGAAGCCCTACATTTTTTGAAAGATGTAGGGCTTTTTTGTGTGATTTAGGTTCTTTTTTGTACCAATAAATTGCCTATATTTCTTTCCCAAAGCATCAAAACTGGCTGCCTTAGCTAGTCTTAATGAATATTTATAATTTATATTCTTGCTTTTTCGATATGTATCTGATTAACCTGTAATTCACTACACAGTATAAAAAGATAATAATTGTTAATGCACGGTACTACCTATTGTTTTATATGAAAAAAAAAATAACAATCTTTGGCCGATAAAGCTATACTTCATTTTTATGGAGGAAAGCTATTTGTAATTAAAAATTAATCATATATTTACCATGAGAAAAGTATTATTAACATTAGCTGTAGCTATGATTGGGATTTTATTGTTTTTAGGATGTCAGAAGGAGGAACTGAAGTTAACTTCTTTGCAAATTGAATTCTTAGAAAAATCGAGTTATGACTTAGGATTATCTCAATCATTAACACTAAGTAATAGAGTAGATTCACTTAGACCATACATTGCGGATGTCAAAAGTCGACTTACAATTTTAGATAATCAATTTGACATATTTTCTCGAATAGTTAAGGATTATGGCTATATAGTATGGGATAGGCCTTTAGTTTCTTCTAAGTCATCAAGTTCGAATATTGCGTTAATTTTTCCACTTATACATAGTTCTAATAGTTTAGTAAATGGTTATTTCAAGGTATATAAAAACGAAGATGGTAAGTATAATTTCAAAATAATAAATGAAACTCAAATAAAGAGTAATTTTTTTACTAACAGTACTTCTCCTACTAATTTTAATAATGCTTTCATAATGAATGAGTTGAATGCAGAATTGTATTCCAAAACGAAAATAGCATATTATTTATTAGTTGATTCTTTTATCACTTTAGGAAATCAGAATATTAGACCTAGAACAGGATGTTTTACAGAACAAGCTGTTATAAAACGATCTGCAAACGTATATAGGAGTAGTGCCACAGGTTGGTATCACCCATCAAGCACTGATTTCGACAATAGTGTTACCCTAGAAAATGCTTCCAATGGAAACGGTAATCAAATTGTAATTTTTTTTATTACAGTCTGGGACCCAGATTGCGGAGGAAATGATGAGGTGATAATTGGGTTCCATCATTTAATGGATCGGGTAGTAATTCTAATGAATCTTTTTGGATAAAAGAACAGAATGAAAATTTAAATTTTATTCAGGTTTGTCTCAATAGTACAATTGGTGATCCAGATGGTGAAACTGAGCCAAACGATGTGGGGCCTGGTTCAAGTTCATGGCAAACTAATCCAGATAAAATTGATGATTGTACAAAAATAAAATTATTAAAAAACTGTGGAGTTGGCGATAATGAAATAGCATTTTTAATAACTGCTGAAAATCGAGGGTTTGTAACTAATGCGTCATCTTTGACAAGACAATATTGTAATGCTGATAATTTAAATGAAGCAATAAATCGTTTTCAAACTTGCTTAGTTATGGATCAGCAAATTAGTGGTGGTTTGCATGGCCCTTCACAGAATTTTGAAGGATATCTGGCTAGTTATTTTTGCAATTAAGCAATGGCAAGAAGATAAGAATAGGTTATCTGCAGATATTATTGCGGGTGAAGCATTAAGAAGTTTATGTGGTGGTACAATAAAAACTATTGAACAATTGGAAATTCTTAATTGTATAGCATCATCTGTGGCGTCTCAGGAAGAAAAAGATGCTCTTAATGATTTTTATAACAATACTACCCTTGTAGATCCTTGTACTGGTGATGAGATTGATAAAGATGCAATAATGGCTCAAGTTTGTGCTGGGACTGGTGGAGTGAGTATGGCAGCGTTGAATGAGATACTGAATGGGGTGGATCATATTATTATTGATAAATCCTTGGATAACTGTCCATTAATAAAATGTGGCTTAGCAAATGCCATTAAAGCTACTCAATCTAGAATGTGTGATATAATTAAAGAAATGAATAACAATAAAACGACTTTTACAATTAGATTAAAAAATAGTTTCGATAAAGACCTTGACTTTTTAGCTATTAACCCAGCAAAAACCATTTTTTCATCTGGAGGTAAAATCGAAATAGTGTTTAACCCTGATTATTGTATATCGTTAAGTAGTTCTTCTGATAAAAATAAATTAGATTTAGTTTTGGCGGTTCATCATGAGTTATTACATTCATATATATATGATAAACTGTTGGAAGTTTATTTAAAGAATGGAGGTATATTGCCAATACCGAGGAGAGCCTTTTTTCAAGATTTTAATGGATTATTAGCCGAAGAAGTTTTTAACATGAAGTTGAATGTTGGCCAGGCGGCGCAACATTTAATCATTGGTACTAAGTATGTAAATGATTTAGCTACTGCTTTATGGGAAGCTAATGGTAAAAAAGGAAATCCAGATGATTATTTGTATTTTGCTTGGCAAGGTCTTTTCATAGAAGGTATAACACCAGATGAATACATGACTGAGCAAAGACATCAAGAAATGTATCAAAGGTTTCTTGATAATGTTGGTAAAATTGATGTCAAATGCTAGTTAGATTTTTAATTATTTTGATCTTAACACTTTTTCTATCTTGTGATAATAATATACAAGAAGAAAAAGTATTAACTGTAATAGATGAATATTTAAGAGAACAACATTTAAGACCTAATTTGAAATTTATAGATTCTATACCATGTATTAATAGAAATAATATAACTTGTATTTTTTACAAAAATATTTCCATAAATTTAAAAGATCCAAAATTAACCAACTATAAAATTGGTAAATTTAATCCAAATAATTTATCTAAGAAGAATGAAGAAGATTGTTTAATTATAGGTAAAAAGTGTTATTATGAAGTCGGTAATGAATATTTTTACAATGGGGACACGCTTAAAATTTTATTTTCAAAAGTTTTAGACAATGAGTTTATATTTCAAGATCTGGCCACATTGATACAATTTGAAAAAGGGAAGTACAAAATTATTAATATTGAGGAATTTGAATCCCTTAGTATTTTGGATTGATATTCTATTTTTTAAAATCAATTTTGTTTAATATGGATGGAAGATATTTAAATAGATCCATCAAGGAATTCAAAAGCCACTTAAATCATTCGACTTAGGTGGCTTCTTATTTTTATATTTGCGTTCGATAAAAACGTTTGCATCTTCATAACGCCCTTCGTTATCCCTTGATCTCTTGCTCGGCTTAGGCTGTGCCGCAGCCTGTCACAGTCTATCACTGCGTAAGCGTGACTTTGCTTGACCGCAGTGTCTGCATGGCTAGCCATATACAAAGCATAATGTATAAAATAGTAGCAAAAAAGATAAATAAATCCTTTATTTTTGCATGAATTAGATCAGATATCAGATTTTTATCAACCAAAATTAAGCGGTCATGAAATATATCTTAGCCATAGGTGTAATGGTAATAATCTTTTTGGCATTGTTATTGAATTCTTGTAATTTCAACAGACCTAAAGATATTGAAAATGGTATTTATTATTCTAATGGAGCATTTATTGTTGCTCGAAAAGATTCTTTGATACGAATGTATTTTGGATCTGAAATAACATCCTTTCAGAGTATCGATTTCAAAAGAAGGAATTTAATAAATTTTGAAAACTTTTCAATTAATACAGAAAAAGATGGCTATCATTCGGCTGATGTATATTCTCCCATTATTGACCCCCCAGTTGGCGGCAAGCTGACCCCCTAGTAGAAGTGTTGAGCAAAGCTATATTTTTACACGTAAAGATTTACCTTTTAGATCAAATTTGTAACATTTTGCGAGGATTCGATCCAGGATTGCGTCGGCGATGGTAGGCTCATTGATAAATGAGTACCAGTTATCGATGGGGAGTTGTGAGACGATAATGGTTGATCTGATGTCATATCTGTCTTCTAGTAACTGGAGGAGTGCGAGCTTGGCGTTTTGATCGGGCTGCTGGAGACCGAAGTCGTCAAGGATGATGAGGTCTGCCTTTTTTAATTGGTTTAGCCATTTGATATACGTACCTTGGATCTTTGCGAGGGATAATTGTTCTGTAAATCGATTCATATTGAAGTATAAGGTGCGGTATGCGTGGAGGCAGGCTTGTGTACCTAACGCACACGCTAGGAATGATTTGCCACTTCCCGTGGCACCTGTAATGATGATGTTTTGGGCTCTCTCGATGAAGGAGCAATCGGCCAACATGGCAATACTTTCTTTTTTGATATTGCGTTCTGAGTTGTAAATGATGTCTTGCAAATTGGCTTTGTGTCGCAGTTTGGATAGTTTGAGAAGCATTTGTGATTTTGTAAAATTCCTGTGTTGCCACTCGGCATCGATGACGGTAGCGAGGCATTGGTGTGTATCGGGATGTGCATCGGCAGGGAGGTTAAGTATTCCTTGATATGCTGAGGCCATGCCCGAGAGATTAAGTTTTTGCATCTGCTGCAAGGTTGCTTGTGTATTCATTTTTATTAATAATTTTGGTGATAAAATAATGGATTTTAGTCTTCGTTAATTGATGAACGGGAGGGTCGCTTGGCTGTAATATTGTGGGCCACGAATGTTGTTGTGGTTAGGTATGATTTGTGTGGGCTGTTGTGATTGTTGCACTGGTATTCTAATTTATCCATATTGTTGATAAGGATATTTTGCAAGATGTTGTAAGTCGCTCTATGTCCTAGTGCTGCCCTTTGGGCTGCATTCTCGAGCCTTTCTGGACTGTATTTTTCAGCGAGCATGAGTGTGCCTACACATGCCCTGTAAGCTTGTTCGACGATCTGTTTTGATGCTAGCATGGTTTGTATGGCCCATAATGTGTTAGGGCCTATCTGCGCTGCTTTTTTATTAAAATAGTCGGCATCCATCCTTTTTGCTCTAGGTATTTGACGTGTTTTTCGGGCATATGAGCAGGGAATGTTGAGTAAGCGTGTGTCCTATAATCTCTCTTATGGGTGGCGATACGATCTGTGCCGCTGTATATTTCCACGGTATGAGCGGTATAAATGAGCTGGGTTTGCTTGCCTATATATTGATATGGAACGCTGTAATAATGGTTGTTTTCGCCTAAGATGACGTGATAATTTCTTTGTACTTTTGCCATTGTGCTTTTGCTTACTTCAAACATTGTAGACGGCAGGGGACGCAGATAGGTCTTCTCTTCACTTTCGTATCGCTCCCGTCGGCTATAGGTTTTGCCCTGCATTTTTTTGTCATTGAGGATATCTAATTGGCATCTAAATGCGGCATTTAGCTCTTCTATGGAATGAAAAATTTGATCTCTAAGTGGTGCGTAAATCTGATTATAAACGATGGATACATGTCGCTCTACGTTGGCTTTGTCCTTGGGTTTACCCGCTCGGGTGGCATCGAGTTCCATGGTGTACCATGAGCCCATCTGGCTACAGAAGTCGGTAAACTTGGGCTCGTATCTATCTGCCTTGGATACGTAGCTCTTGAGGTTGTCGCTCGTCAATACTGTGGGTGTTCCGCCTATGTATCGCAAGGCTTCATTGATGGCGGTGACGAAGTCTGCCTGCTTCTGGCTGGGGACTGCATATGCGTGGGTAAATGATGAGTATGGGAGCGTCGATACGAGTACTTCGCACCGATGGACTTCTCCAGTGCGAGGGTCCACCCATTGGGCTTTACTACCTGCAAAATCTACCATCATCCGATGGGCAGCTTTATGAACGATACGGATGGTAGACTCGTTGATTAGGCGGTATTCCTTTAATTTGCGACAAAATCTACTATAGCTGTACCCTTGAGGTGATGCCAGGATATACTCATTCCATATCAACTCTCGAGTGACGCCTATACGCCCCAATTCATTGAGAATATGAGGTATTCTATCTTTAAAGTCCTCGGCTCTCCGTGTCTCTGGAGTAGTGGCCGATGGTTGCTCATAAAATTGTCTGTTAAATTCTTCATCACTCAACCCTTCCAATTCTGATGCATCTATCCCTGATGAGTTATAGATGGCTAAATACTTCTTGACGGTATTCCTAGATAAGCCGTGCACTCGGGAGGCTCTCTTTATCGGTACGCCTGCCAAGAGGTCTCTTATTAATACTTTGATTTGATTCATTCTAGTGGGTTTAAATGCCATATCCTTCGTTTTTATTTACTCGGATACAACGTAATTTAAATTTTCCACTTCTCTTTATGACGTCAGCTCTAAATTCTATTATTTAGGGGTCAACATAAGCGCCATTTAGGGGGTCAACGTATGCGCCATTTAGGGGGTCAGCTTGGGGAGAATAGACAGCTGAGTTAATTAAATTAGATAATAAAACAATTGCATTTGTAAAAAGTGATAAATTTTCAGCTCAACAAGGATTTATGCAATCGTCTTTTAAAAAAATTGAATTATCTGACATAAAATGGGATTCAATGCAATTTTGTCGAAATATAGTTGATGATAAAAGATGTTTCACCTTAAAGGGTGCAGACAATTTCATTGATGCTCCGAGTAAGGGCCCTTTGACATTTAATGAAGAATTAAGGATATTTTCTGATCCAGAAATTTATTATGATGCATATAATTTTAGTGGTAAAGAATTTAAAATTACAATTTTCTATAAAAAAGGATTTCCATACAAAAAGCATGTTAACCACATTCCAGTATTATTTATTAATTTAAATCAGAAACTTAATGACATATTTAATTCTAATGATTTACGTCAATTAATTGAGTGACCGATTAGAGCAGTTTATAAAGTAAATAATGTGAAGTCATTATTCAGGTATTGAGTATGAAGCTTAGGCTTGGCAAGGTCTTTTCATAGAAGGTATAACACCAGATGAATACATGACTAAGCAAAGACATCAAGAAATGTATCAAAGGTTTATTTAGATATCAATATAGAAATGCATTTTTTTCTTTTTTAGATGACCCAAATAATAAGCAAGCATATTTTGGTAGTTCCAATGGTATATTTTTTAAACAAAATTTTCATCAACCGGGTATAATTCCAGAAAAAACACATCCATCAAGTTCAAGCAGTTCGACAGATTGTAATTAGATATAATATGACAATTCAGGAAGCATTTCAAATTTATAAAGATAAGAATTTTTCTTTTGGTTATAGCCCAAATAGAGAAATCAATGAGACCTTGTTAGCATTAAGGGAAGAAATATTAGAACTATGCGATCAGGATGTAAAGGATATTATAAGTTTTCTAGGTCATAATGAACATCGATGGTTTGTATTTCGATTGACATTAGTTCTTAAATCTTTGCCATTAGAATTATTTAGACCTATAATGAATTCTCTGCTTTCATTGGGGAAGATGATGTGCGTTATAGTTTAGTCTATGAAAATATGACTAGGATATATGGATTTTTAGAAGTAGAAGCATTTTTACAAAATGAATTTGCTGCTTCATATAGTGAAATTTATAAAAGATCTATTTTTTTTGCCCTAAAGAGAAATTCTTATTCAAAAAAGTATATTATACCTGATGATGATAATTATTTTATAACTGAATTTAAGTTTGAATGGGAGAAAAATCGATATAGGCTAAAAGAATTTTTGCCAGATTCTCAAGAAATGGCAGAAATAATGCTTTTGAAGGAAGATGCAGTTATTCAAAATCGCTATTGTATAATTTTAGAGTATCTTGTAAATCATGATTACACTCTAAATTTTTTATATGATTGTCGTGAAGTTCTACCAAACAAGCATGGAGTCTATTCAGATGAATCTAAGGTGCTTTTTGATAAATTTTTAACAAAACTTGAATTTTCAAAGAAAATAGAAAATTCAAAGCCAAATATTTATTTTAACGACCAAATAAACGATCATTTAAATTATTGGAAATTGGAGTAAAGTATAGAATCTAATTTTATAATTTGATGCTATTAATCGATTATTCCAATATAACCCAACAGCCACCTAAATCTTTCGACTTAGGTGGCTGTTGGGTTATATAAGATGCAGTTTCCTTAGATCTTCACAACGCCCTTCGAGATTACTTGATCGCCCGATATACCTTGTATAAAGTAGATGCCACTAGGCCATTGGGCTGATTCGATTTCCATCGGATTGGTTAGGTCGTGCTGCTTATGGAGCAGCTTACCTTGGGCATCTATCACACGCCAAACGCTGATGTTGAGACTACCTGCATTGTTAATGATGAGCTTATCAGCATTGAAATATGCTGTGATATATTTCTGATTTTCATTTTCAGAAGTACCTACGGTACAGTCTATGGCTGGAAGGACAAATGAAAGTTTACAATCGGATTTTTCACCGTCTTGGACGACGACTTCGTATACTACACCACCTGTCAGGCCTTCGATTTTGAGTGGAAGATCAGCGTACGAGAATGGGCCTTTTACTAGATCATTCAGCTTAATTTTGAACTTAGCGGTTGTGTTATCGTGTTTAAAGTTGAGCGTAAGCGTATATTTTCCATTGACACATTGTGAGTATGAAACCGTCGGTGTTGACAAAACACAATCACCAGCTTCGCCACAACAAATTGCTTCATTGAAACCAAATTCTTTTCTACAATCAGGCTTCGCTATATCTTGAACCATAAATGTATATTTGGTCGTACAATCTCCTGTCAATGGCCCTATTTCATAGGCATTTGACGCGTTGTATTCAATGGTGTCGATCCATTGTCCATTGATTCTGATTCCGAAACCTTTATCACCGGCATTGACGGGTACAAATTTAAGAATCACAAAAAACTTATCATCAGCGTTACATTCTGAAGGCTTGAACGTCAATCCATCAAAAACGCATGGGTTACTCGCTGGTTTACAAGTGAAAGTATAATTTGATAATAGCCTACAAGCTTCGTTATCAGCATCAAAAATCTTGATAGCTATCGTTTGACCTATTCCAGTGAGATTAGTAATTTTTACTGGAAGGCTTGCAAAACTATAGGTGCCTATCTTTACATTGTTGATAAATAATGAAAAATTTCCAGTTGTGTTATAATGATCCACATCGATATCAAAGGCGATGAGTTTATCACTGTCACAGATTTCTTCTATCTCTAGTCCAGAGATCTGACAGTCGCAGCATAATGGTTCCTTAAATAATCCTTCTGCACGGCACTCATTCATCATAAGATCTTGTACGATAAACTCAAGTCGCTGCCCACAATCTTGTGCAAAGGGACCGAGCTTATATCTATCCTTGCCATATTCGAAATTGCCATAAACACGTCCATTTCCTTTGACAGTAAATCCTTCTAGGCTACCATTTTTGTTTTTGAAACTTAGCCATAAATAGATCGAATCTCCTACACATTCACCCTTTTTAATCACCACATCGTCAATACCACAATCAAAACGGCATTCATCGACTATACCTAATTCATAAGTTGTAAAGCAGAAAGCATCTTTATTGTCCAATATTAGGAATTCATAGGGTACATTACCCATAAATGCTAGATTGTTAAGCCTTAACTGGCAAATCTTTATACGCAAATTTGCCATAGGTTTGGCTATTGCCGCCGATTATAAAACTATCAGAAACCATGTTGTATTTAAAGTCAAAACGGATATCAAACTGTTCAGTATCTTCATTACAATCTACAACTTGTGTGCGGATGTCATAGATGCTGCATATACATGGATTTAAGATTTTGAGTGTATCACAACAATCAGGATTTATATAGTCACAAATGACAACGGTGTTGAAAGTTTCAAAATTATCAGATGGTAATGCAGGTATTTGCACTCTCTTGTTGTATGAAAAGGTATCATATCTAACGCCATTGTTCCACATGATAAATCCTTCGCTAGCCTCCGCAGTTTCGTGCTTGACGCTATAGTATAAGCCATAAGATGATCCTTTACAAGAGTCTATTTCAACATTTGAAAATTGGATAAGACATTTGTCATTACAACATTTTGTACCCAAATCTTTAAATGCTAAACACTCGGTATTGACAGCATCACGTACTACAAATTCATATTTTGTTGTACAGTCAGCCTTCAGTGGACCGATTTTTAGCGGAAGCTTGTCGTAGGTAAATTTTCCATAATCTTTTCCGTTTCCTTTTAATGTAAATTGATTTGTTGTACCAGTATGTTGAAAATTGATCGTCACATAGAATTCACCGTTGACATTGCATACAGTGGGAGTGACTGTTAGTTCCTTGATAGCGCATTGGCTGTAGCTACAAAAGGTACATAATAAAAGAAAAATAAGGGTTAATATGTGTTTCATATCGCTAATGATTTATGAAATTGTTTATAAATAATAATAGAACTCTTTTAAGAGAGCAAAATAACAAAAAACGCTGCTATCACATTGATTTTTTATAAAATAGGCCTGCATTGTGCCATACTTTTGTTAAAGATAGGAATAAAAGTTGAAAAACTTGAACGAAATAACTATTTTTGAACCTTATTCTACTTAATACCTTGAATGAGTATGTTATCTATATTTAACAGAAGACTTTTTACTATTTGTTTACTTTTGCAACAGTGAGTATCTTGAAGGCCAGTATCTATTGTCCAGCAGATAAGAGTATCTATTGTCATGACAACCGACATGATCTCAATCTCACAGGTAGACCGACTACAATAGGTTACCCACCCGCAATCGTAAAATATAATGATAATACCAGTCAGACTAATTCGTGTGGTGTAGGCATAGTGAGTAGATTTTGGTATATTGATGTCAATCAAAACAATGTTTTTGATAGCGGGGAAGGCAATTGCACTCAGAAGATTACAGTTTTAGGTACTAATAGCAACATTATTATAACTTGGCCCGACCACAAAGAATATACCTGCAAAGAGGAAATAACCTATGATTTGCCCACTTGGACCACTGGTTCTTGCGACGTAATGGGTGTTTCAGTAGATAGTTTGGTTTTTAATATTGCGCCTGACGCTTGTTTTAAGATAATGAGAAAATTTAAGGTGATCAATTGGTGTACTTATCAGCCCAATAATCCAAATAGTCCTGGCGTATGGGAATATACCCAACTTATAAAAGTAATTGAAAAAACACCACCTATCATTGCCGAATGTGCTCCTAAAGTAATCGGTGTAGATGGAGATTGCAAGGCAAGCTTTACTATCGAAAATATGGCTACAGATGCGACGGAATGTAGTTCTGAATTACTTTTTTGGACAGTAGAAATCGACCTTTGGTCCAATGGAGATAAGGATTATACTTATGGCCATCTAGAAAAAGGGATTTATAATTTGGCTGCGGCCAAAAATGGGGAGAAGGTGAGTATTACCTTACCAGAAAGGGTAGCAGTAGGTCGACATAAAGTGTATTGGTCGGTCAAAGATCAATGTGGAAATATCAAATCATGTTCGACTATAGTTGAGACTAAGGATGTCAAAGCACCGACGCCTTATATGATTCCATTCCTGACAACGGCATTTGATGGCAGTGATACACTGGTCATCAAGCCAAATTGTTTTGATCGCGGATCTAGTGATAATTGTACCCAGTCTAAATATTTGAGATATTCGTTTTCTCCCAATGTAAATGATACTTGTCGTTACATATCTTGTAAAAATGCTGGCTTCCAATTTTATGAAATTTACGTAACTGATCTTGCTGGCAATCGTGATTTTGTAGAAGTATTTATGCTAGCTTTTGATAACGGCACATGTTTTACAGGTAATCTGAATGGCAGTATCGTTTCGTCGAGCGGCACTCCACTTGAAGGGGCTTTAATGAAACTTTCGCGACCTACAGGGGATGAATTAATGTCAACATCATTGAGCGATGGTACTTTTGAATGGGATAATATCTCTATATATCAGGATTACCTAATTTCTCCCGATCGCTCTTCTTATGCTGACCAAACACTAGATATAGGAGATCTCAAAATGCTCCAAGATTATATCATCGGAAGAGGCTCTTTATCAAATTATCAATGGATTGCAGCAGATGTCAATGGAGATAGTAAAATCAATATTGCAGATCTTCAATATCTAAAAAAGTTAATTTCAAACCCATCATACAACACTACCAGAAATAACAAATGGTTTACTTTTTATGGAAAGGATTCTATAAATTCCATTCAAAATATTGCAGCATTAAAAACGTCAGTTCCTATTGTCACGTCATCAGGAAATCATCAATTTACAGCAGTATATAGAGGTGACATCAATGGCGCTAATCTTACGATAGGTGATGGTATTAATCCGGAATTAAACACAGCTTTGATCCATAATGACAATGAATGGATAATCAGTCCCACAGAAACTACATGCTACGGTTTACACTATATTATGTCTATGGGAGTGTCAGATAAGTCGCCAGTTTTTATGATGAGAATGGGCTGATAGACCTAAAAGATGTGTTTTTTTGAAAAGGAGACACAACTCTGGCATATTATTAAGATAAGCAATGCTGCTTTTTCGAGTATGATCAAAGTGGTCAGTAATGCTGAAGATATGGAGTTATTGTCGCCTTCTTCTATTTTAGATCAGAGAAACATATTGCAACCTATTTTATCTAAAAGTCTGGCTCAGGAATCTATTTTTTCTGTCAATCCTAATCCTAGTTTCTCAGGGACATTTAGCATCTTCCCTAAAGGATTTGATCGTATTTTAGTCAAAAATATGCAGGGGGAAGTAGTTGATTTTGTAGTCAATGGCAGCGAATTAACTATCTCGGGGACTCTCTGGGATTTATATGTGTGAGATCATAAAGGGCAACAAAAGAGAACTGAAAAAGCTCCTTTTGATACGCTAATTGTTAATGATATCCTAAAAACCAGCAATTACACCAACTCTTGGTAAACCATTGACCCATGTTAAAAGTTTTGATATTAAATTTGCAAATGTAAAAACATATGTATAATATTTATAATGTGTTTAATTTCTTAATATCTTTTAGGTTTAAAAAAAATATGATAAATAATATGAAGTTTTCATCTCATGCAATCGTGGGTAGTTTGATGTTACTATTTGTAGCATCGTTTGTATCATGCAAGGCACTTGTCAAAGGTGCACAGATCCAAGGCGAAGTTAAAGGTGCAGAAAATATGTCTGTCACTATTGAACAAATCTCATTATCAAGTCAAGGAAATAGTCTTATGACTGAAAAAGTAGATGCCGCTGGTAAATTTGAAATAAAGTTTCCTGATGGTATGAAAAAAGGCATCTACAGAATAAAGATAGGCGCCCAGGCTGTAGATATTATCTCTGATGGTACAGAGAAGCATGTAAAATTCTCTTGTAATCTTGCAGATTTAGCCGAGTTTAAGTATAAAATTGAAGGTTCTCCACTATCAGAATTGTATTTCAAGACGGTGACTAATTACATCACTACTCAGGATGGCCCAGCGATGAAAGAAGTCGTCATGAAAGAAGTAGATCCTCTAGTCGCATTCCAAATTGCTACTCAGTTGTTTAGATTTAGCCCAGAAGTGTTAGATGTTCATAAAGCAGTATCCGAAAGATTGAAGACAACTTATCCTGACCTTGCATTGAATGCAGAATATCAGACTGTTATCGGTCAATTAGAACAACAAGTAAAGATGGAACAAGCAGCACAGAAAATCCAATTAGGAATGCCTGCACCGGATATTTCACTTCCTGGTCCTGATGGTAAGGTTCGTAAATTATCTGATTATAAAGGTAAGCTTGTTTTGATAGATTTTTGGGCATCGTGGTGTGGACCTTGTCGACAAGCTAATCCACATGTAGTAGAAATTTATAACAAATACAAGTCAAAGGATTTGATGTATTTAGTGTATCGCTAGATGGTGTAGATCCTCGTCAAGCTGGTAGCATGGATGCTGCTACTTTGGCTCAAGCTGAAGTTGCTTCCAAAGAAAGATGGAAAGGAGCCATAGTACAAGATGGATTATTATGGGATGGCCATGTTTCTGATCTCAAAAAATGGACTTCTGCACCAGCAAGCGAATATGGTGTTAGATCTATACCACAGACATTCCTAGTAGGTCGTGATGGCAAAATCATAGCGATAAATCCACGAAATGATCTAGAGCAACAAGTAAGCAAGAATATATAAGGCTTGTTTGTTTACATCCTTAAAATTTTAAAGAGTAGACCTTGGTTTTGTAGAAATCAGGGTCTTTTTAGTTTTAATGAGTCTCATAAACTATACTTCCTTTGTCAATATTTTTTCAAAAATGCCAGTATACTTCATAGGCTAATATTAGAAATTATAGTTTCAAAGTTATACCAGTATGAAAGACATATTTAAACTTTTTTTTGACGATTTTTAGAAATCAACGCCTTTTTAGTAAAAATACCCAATTAAATATAATCTTTATTTATATTTGGGTTCTTATCGCCCAATTGACGGCGATTTCATAGAAATAATTGATTTTTATTAACAACTAAACACCTTAGATTATGTCGAACGAAGAACAAAAAGAAGAAAACCCATGGATGAATGTACTAATAGGCCTTGCCATATTAGGATTTACTTATTATTGCTTTAGCAACTTCACAAAGTATGAAGCTGGTGAAGAAGTTTCAATGAATAGAATCCTTTTTCTCATTTATAAACTAGGTGGTAAATATGTAGCTTGTGGCATTTTAGGTGTTATCGGAGTTGCTGTTGCAGGACTAGGGATAAAAGGGCTGATGTCGAAAAAGGCTTAAGAGTTAATTTGTTAAAGCTCAAGGATGTAGATTCTTGAGCTTTATTTTTTTTATCGCAACCTTACTTCCCAAAAGCCATCAAATAACTCTCGATATATTGATCAATAAACTTTGCTTTGTATTGCATGATAAATCTTGGATGCTCTAAGGCAATAATTTTATCGAAGTATTTCTGTTCTTGATTCAACTTATGGAGAAATGCATAATTCTTACCTGTCCCAAATACATAACAAATATCCTCACGACCAGCAATCCTAATTTGTTCGGGGATATTCCACTTGATAAAGGGTAGGGTAGCTTCCGTCAAGTTTTTCTCATCATAATAATTGTAATTGACGATTTTCTTACCATCGACTTTTACAAAACCTAATGGACATACTGAATTGATATAGAAGTCTTTATAGAATTTTTCTTGCCCACCATAGGCTGCGATCATTTGATATACAAAGGCGGAAGATGGTTCATGAGTTGAAAACCTATCATAATGGATGCCACAATCATGATTGAGTCGTTTGGTATCCGTAAAAGGAATCCCTGTTGCACCACTTCCGAGTCGTCCTGGATTGATGCCTAAAATCAATCTTCGTGGTAGCTCATCATCATAATATTTGTGATAAAAAGTATGACATATATTCCTGATATCTTCGGATTCTCGATACGGATTCATGATGCCAATGCCTGCTGGCAATGGATCTTCAAAAGTCAAATCACCATAAAATGCTAAAATATTATCTGCTTTTGTCACCATGGTAGCCTAAAATTCATAACACCCTATATCAGGCTGTGTTTTGCGTATTTTTTCAATGAGATCATTGGTGATCGTCGGGCTTGCTGTCGCTTTTCCAAGTAAAATAGACATTGTATCTAACCTGAAATCTTCTTCAAGTGGCTTGTTGAAAACCTTATCCGATCCTTTCAATCTCAAGCAATCATTAGTAAAAGTTAAAAAATCTGGCGTATCTTTTTCGTCCAATAATTTTTCGATTTTGAAGGCACAGTGATCAAAAGAATAAGTAAAATCGGCATCTTCTCCTTCTTGAACTATAGATATCTCATCTTCGGCGCTACCACTGATGATACAATTCTTAAACTTAGCGTTTAGTTTGTTTAATTTTACAACTTCGCAGAAGTCTCCGTAACAAGCGAAATCATTGATAATGAGAGACTCATCAGCACCTTCTAGATTAGCAATGGTACAATATTGGAAATTGTAGTTGCCTCCAAAAGTCAACGCTACGGCAAAGCTTCCACAAGAGTGCACCAAGCAATTGTTGGCTGTTATCGTTGAGTGCCTTCCTATGATGGCGCTACTGCCCACATTTGATAGAATACAATTTTCCATACGTAAATCTGCTAGAGAGTCTACGCGGACACCTATTATTGAGTTTTTGATATGTGTATGTTTGAGCTTATTGCCTTTGGACTCATCCGCAAACAAGATGCCTACCCATTGAGATTTTTCATCAGCAAATTCTGGTTCTAACCGATCTCCTTGTATGATAACAGGTTGATCAACAGTGCCTTGAGAGATTATTTTGCCATTTTTCTGGACTACGATAAGTCCATCATTATAGATAGATTCTTGATTGCGCACAACACCGCCATGTACATACAATCGTGCACCTTTCGGAAGTACAAGCGTACAACTATCGATAACCAGTATGCCATACAAAACATAAGGCTTAGGATCGTCAAATGCGATCTCACCAAAGTTGCAACTTAGATAAGGGAAGCCGCCACCTTTTTTGGAAGATGGAATATAATTCGCATTTTGTCCCCACGCTTCTAGATATAAGATTTTCTTAGCACCATTTGCAGTGATAATGATTTGATCTTCAATGATATATGGAGAAATATTTGTGGGTAGATTGGGGTCGATGGTTACTTCTATAAAGATGTAAATACTGTCGTTTGCTCCTATTTCTACTCCTTTGACTTCCGGTCCTTTTACTCCATTAGCATTAAATCTGAAGAAAGATTTGCTTGAATCTTTGAGTGCTATATCGACTAAAATTGGTTGATCTTTTGGGTTGTATATTTTGGCAATACGCGTAGAAGAACCTATACTTGTAAAAACTGTATCAATCCTAAGGGTGTCTGTTGATAATCCTATGTCAATATCGTCATTCACATAGTAATCATCACGCCTACAGCTCAATATACCTACTATAATGACCAAAGTCGAGATTAAAAATAAATTTGAAATTGTTTTTTGCATACTTTCTGTAATCGATATGTTTAACGCAAAGCTACTATTTGTTATTGTCGAGATTTTTTAATTCTATCGTCCGCTGTGAGCAAAATCTGCAATCATTGCGCCATCAAAACTTATATGATTGACAAAAGTAATATATTTGCGACTTATATACACAACTTGCATGCACAATCTGATCGTTGACGTGATCATTCCGGTTTTTAATGAAGCATTATCGATAGGCCATGTCATCGATGATATTCCAAAACAATTAGTTAGAAATATCATCGTATGTAATAACGGCAGCACTGATACCACGCCTAATGTCGCCGCTTCCAAAGGAGCTATCGTGGTACACCAACCCATCAAAGGTTATGGAAATGCTTGCCTAAAGGGGTTGGCTCATATAGCAGAGCAAAATGTAAAGCCAGATGTTGTTTTGTTTCTAGATGGCGATTATTCTGATCACCCTGAAGAAATGTCGATATTACTTGATGAGATTAGAAAAGGAAACCAAATGGTTATCGGATCACGAGCGCTCGGTATTATGGAGCGTGGAGCGATGA
>NW_028233029.1:0-33282 GCF_057557595.1 Rhyacophila brunnea
CGCGCTAATATGTCTATTGAGTGAATGTTTTTTCGGATTGATTATAATAAAAAAATACGGTTTTATAATTTTAAATATAATTCTTGCAATTCAGTAATAACAGTAAAATTTAAGTACATCAAAAAAATAGATAAATTGATGTTGAACAAATAAAATTTAAATCAATATTGATATTTTTTCTGTTCTGTCACTTAAAATTATGATCTAATCTATAATTTTATCATAGAATAAGCCGAATGGGAGCAACATTGACTTAAGAACAAAAATAGCTTCAGAGAAACGTTTGTGGTCACATGAGCTTATTCATTTTATATTGTGACACATAATTTCATGTCACGAAAAATTTAAATGAAATTTTACTGCCCCAATACCATGAATTGGAAAAAAAGATAATTTTAACCTTGATTGTGAACTTTTTTTCGTGGTACAAAATATACGATTTTCTCGTTGATTTTAGCAGACTTACTTACTTTAAAGGATCAAAAATCGAATGTATATTTTCCTTTCCATAGAGAGCATAAACACTATGCGTTAATAGAAGAAGCACGTTTCAGAAGCTGTTTAAATCGAAAAAAAGACAAGCAAGAGCGTGTTATGCTACATTTACTTTTTTATATATGATTTCAATGCTACAGAGACGATTTTCAAACTAGCTTGTCTAAAAGGAGACTGGGTAAACTATATAGCGATATCGAGCTAATCAGGGAATGCATGATAAAAACGGTGATACGAATTTTCCAGATTGAGTTACGAAAGCTAGTTCCACATCATTATCAAGAGGGAATATCATCAAAAGAAAACATGAAAGGTCAGTTAATCTTAGAAAGCAATTTTTAATTTTTTACAAAATTTGGATACCAAATTGATCATTTTTGTCGATGGAATGACAAATAAAATATTTTCTGCTAAGTTTCTCGATTTTGTTTGGATGATTACTACGACTTTTACTGTTATTTAATGTTTTAGTCATAGGAATATTAATTTGTAGAACACAAGAGATTAGGTTATTAACGACAAGAAGAAATATGTGAATATTCAATGTGAATCTTAATAAATTGGTAAGGTATATATAATATTTGTGACTTTTAAATAGATCAAACTGGAAGAATTCATCGCATGGCTTTATAAAGCGAAGCTAATACTAAAAAATCTGTTATAAAGCAATGAATATGCCTTAAAAAGATCTTTGTGCTGAGACTACAAATTTTACGAGTTCTATTTTATATGATAATAAAATCTTAAATTTTTCCTGAAAAAGAGCAACAAAAAATTTCAGATATAAACTTTCTGATTTCAAATGAAGAAAATAGCGGTCTTTATCTTGCCTATTATTCGCAATTTCGTATGAAATCTAAAGAGCCTATTTTAATAAAATTATATGAGCTTAAAGAACAAATTTTAATGTTTTTTTAGTAAAAAAGATTGGCATGTCGATTGAAAGATTAATCATTTTGTCGCATTCTTGCCTTTTATTGTAATATTGCACATAAACAGAAGGAGCTAAATTTGTCCCACAAGGAAAGAATTAAAATGTGTTTATAATGTAAAAATATAAATTCTTTCAAAAACGTTGTGATTTTTAAGCGATCTTATTTTTATGGGAATTTTTTAAGAAATAAATTCTAAACAATTGCTCAACATTCCAATGCTGTAAAATATTACGGAAATAGCGGAGTTGTATATATATTTTTATGTATTGTTTTCCTGAACATTGATGATGATTAAAGCTTTACGTATCTTTTAGAACATTAAATATCCATGCAGCTTGTGTTTGAAACTGATCTTGTAAACATAATGCAGACACCTGGTGGGCTTTACTTGGAGCTATTAGAATTAGCAGAAGATGATTTTACATAAATTCATTTTAACAATAAGACAGATCTAAAATTAAAGTGTATAAACGCAGTTTGGTATTATCAATTTCAACAAAAATTCAGTCGAAAATTTATTTATCTTAAAAGTACCTATTAGTGTATATTGCTTAACTCACTTTACTAAATTTAAAAATATACTATGTAATTAATTCACAGAAATTCAGACAAAGATATATTAAGATTCAAAATCAGTGAATTTGAGCCAGATATAAAACTGTTAGTAAAAAAAGCAATTAAAAGGCACATTAAATTAAACACAACTAAAATGTCACTTTTTATTTATATGTTAAAGTAACTTATATATTTTTTAAGATACAGGAATCTCTAAATGTGGCTTGATGACCATCTCCAAAACAAGAATGTGGCCTCACAAACCGAAAATTTTACCCACACATGGTCCTATAATTCAAACATCAGTTTTATATTATCTTTTACCACTATGCTATTTTTATATCACTAAGAATCCTATGACCAATAATATTCATAGATACAAAATAATGTTGCATGTTTAATTCCTAAGTCATATAAAATATCTTAATCTTTAAATTCAATCTTTAATCATTCAAACGCACTTTTTAGCATTAAATAAATAAAGGAATTCTAAATTCAAGCATATTCCACATGCGATTTATTCATATTACAATTTACTCATCAAAATTTATGCTTGCATAAATAAATAAAAAATTATGTTTTGCTTGCATATACAGAACATTAAGTTTTCTATTTTTTGGCTTTTTTAAAAATCGATTCACTTGCGATGTCGCTTATATTTTCACGTTTTAATTTTATACAAGCATTTCTTATTAGAAATTATTCACCATAAAACATTCAAATTCCTCTATATGCTTTAAGAAAGGACGTTTTTATCTTATTTTAAATATTCTTTATTTGTTTTCATCCACAGTATCTTCACCTATTTGATGTAAATTATGCGAGTTTTTATAATCTGTTTGCTTTGGATATGTCTACATTTTCTTAAGCATGTTATAGTTACAAAGGATTTTAGGTGATTTATTATGACATCAAAACAATTAATTACAAAAGATATAATTCTTGTGCAGTACTTGTAAATTAAAAAACCGAATATGTTTAGCATATGGTCACATTGAATATTCTTTTGTCATTCGTCGCGTTTAATCGACGTTATTTGATTTTAAATTATAGTAAGCCTTTTCATTTTATTATTTTTAATAATATCAATTGAGTTACATTAAAGTTGTTTATTATCATTTACGACATAAATCATTCACTTATAGATTATTAACCTATTATTATATGTGCAAAGCTTTCTAATTATCTTTTAATTTATTCATCATATTTACCAGAGGTTGTATGTAAAATTAACAGAATCTTCAAAATTGTTCAGATCGTGTATAAATATACCAGATTTCCGTATATAGCAGCCATAATTTTTTTTGATAAGACTTTGCAACAAATGCAATGCTTATCACCGAAAAAAAACAAATAATGCCTATTTAATGCATTTTTTTATTCTAAGAATTCGATGTGAGGTAATTAGTATCAACTCAATGTGATCATGGCTCTTTCCGCAGCACATTTTACACCTTTTCAATAATTATAATAACAAAAGAATAAAAAGACTCACTAGATCGTCGATAAATTGTAGGATAAATGTAAACTCATTAACTTTTTTTATTAGGTTGGTGCACATGAATTAGACCGGGTTTTAATTTTTTTTAAAACAGAATAAGTTATGCCTGAACGCTACCATCAAAATTACACATAGTTTTTGTGTCAATGCACATAGCTTATATGAAATCATCAAACAAACTATAGTTTTTTTCATAAAAATGCTCCAATCGTGCTTTTTAACTCGTGTCTTAAGTGTCTGTAAATTTTAGAGCATATCTAAGATCTTTGTTATTGAAGAGATATTTGTAAACACATCAATTACAGCATGATCTGGTTCTGATATTAGCTTGCCCATTTATTTTGGTCTAACGAAACAAATTTGGACTGAATTTCGTTAATGTTTTCTTTATGATTTTATTTTAATTAAGTTTTATTTGCGGTGTTGTAGAATGCATTTATGTTTACCTTAGAACCATAAAATTTTACGTATACCTGATGGTAAAATAAACCTTGCATTAGTTTTTCAAGAGTCTAAACTCTGCTTATTTAGCCTGTATGACACGTTTTTTTTTATCTTGGATGTTGCAGTCAGCGCTATAAAAATTCTCTGAAATCATTCTTCATATATTTTCTTCGTGTTGTTTTCTCTTTAAATGCAAAATTTTGGAGTTTTTAATGTGTACATCTCTTGCTACCAGACATAAAGAATTTGTGATACTCTAGCAATAACGCACAAGTATATATAAATGAAATTCAATACATAAATTTTTTATAAGCCATTACATAATTTGTGATATTTTAACACATAGGATAATTTTACTTGGTAATATAACGATATATTTTTATCGTTAAATATTTTAATATAATGGTTTTTTATGAATTTACCAGGATCACTAAATAAGTTTTTTATTTATTTCTATGCTCGGAATTCTTGCTTATATTTCTTATTTAAATATATTAGTCTTCTCTATATACCAATCATTGTAATTAAAGATTTGATGCTAATGCTTGCTTTGCAAATCTAAACAAGATTTTTATAACAAAGAAATTTCTTCTGTAAATTTACGGTATTTTTTGGAATATTTAGTAGATATAGATGTACATCGCGCATATCTATTTGTAATTCCTATCTTCTGTCAAACATGACGCGATACATTTTTCGTCAGATAGTATGAGAAAACGAGGTAATGCGTCTTGATTTTACAATTATGATTATAGTTGTCTGAATTTCGGCATATTATTTACGTGGATAGTCTCCTCTTCTATTATCTTAATTCCTCCTTATTTTAGATCATCGGAAAAATATATATGGTCAATTTTTATTTTAATTGAAAATAAGCAAATGATTCATATTCTGGTAGTTTAGTAGTAAACCAAATATAAATATCGAATCTAAAAATTAAAAATAATAAAAGTGAAAAGTATTAAAATTAAACTGCGCAAAATTATAATATACACACATTTTAAAAACAGATATAAACATAAAAATAAATCACATAAAAAATATAATAACCCATCAATATTTTCATTATATTATGAGCCAATGTATATTCAAACAGTTATGTGTTCTTTTAAAAAAACCTTTGATATGCGAAAATATTGATAACAAGTAGGGCGTAACATGAAAACATATTTATATCTAAAGCAAGTAACATTTATAGAGCACACAAATTTAATACAAAACATATATTAATTATAGTAATAATGGATAACTTCATTTTAAATTCAAATCTATTAAAGTGAATAAGACTGTAAGTAAAAGATCGGATTTTATATTTAGAAAGGCAATAAAATGAATTTTTATATTTTTTAAATATAACAGAAAGGCATGAAAACCCTTTTTATTCTGGTATTAATACATTGAAATGGTCATAATAATTCGTTCGGGTAACTATTTTATCTTGATACAACATGCATCATGTAAATTGCATTTAAATTGTTTTAAATTTTATAAATCATATTTTAATCCATCATATCTATAAAAATTTGCACTTGTCAAGACACTTGAACCAATATATTTTGACAGAAGACGTGATGTTTGTGAAGAAAGATCACGGGAAGTAGTCATATGATGCATAAGAAGCTATGCAATATTCTCTATGGGCTTTGTTTGTCTCAGTGAATGTAATCAATAAAATAAGAAACTTAACCCATGATTAAAAACTTCAATTGTAGTAATTTTTACTGGAATTCAACGTTTAATTATAGAATAATATCGTATTATTATTAAAGATCAATATATGTAATATTTTAAGGATATTTTTGGTATATTCAAATTGTAATCTAATATTATAGTTTCCAATTTCGAGCTATTACAATATGATAGACAAGCTTTAATTCTTCATATTTTTAGCCCGTATGTGTTTATTGCAGTTATTTAATAGAATAATACGAAAAAATAAAAACCAAATTAAATTCATCAAGTTCGTAAATAATTTTCGCAATGTTCGATGCAAAATTATTTATAACGATACATTATATTTAGGAAGCTTGTTACACAATTTTTTTTAATTTTTAATTTATTTTTTTAATTTTTTCAAGGGTTATTACAGCTTAATGATCGATATTTTAATAAGCGATGACCTTTTCATAGCGTTTATATTTTACTCCATCTTATTTTATGTAAAAAATAAATTATTCTAAGAAAGGTGATCGTTGAATATCTTTTTTTTAAAAAATAATAGTAGATAATTTGAAAAATTTATAGATTTTATCCAAAATAAAAGAACAGTTATTTTTCATGTTTACTTAATAAATAATAAAAAATCCCATTATGTAATAATATTTTTAAACCATTTTTTGTTTAAAAACTAGATAATTCTATTAAAATAATATGATTCCTATATCATATACATTAAAAACTATAATATGGAAAAAATTCAAGACATACATGCAATTTTTTTGATGTTATGATTTATAAAATTCATAATAGTATAGATATACTGATTTCTGGTTATAAAAACATATATTGATTCTATAAAAAAATATAAAATTTGTAATATATTATAGTTTTCTGTAATAAATTTAGATTCAGATATGTTATTATGTTCTATAAATATTTATTCAGTGCTTCTTTTTATACTTCCATCCAAAATTATAAATTTCATTGTTTTTTGATAAATTATACATATTTTTTTACTTCATATCCAAGCCACATCTTCTACTTTACATAGTATGTCCATAATGGCTATCCCATTTATGCAAAAATCACGTAATCAAAAAATTTCTAGTGGATCTATCATATGTTCACAGATTTTTTTTATGCTATAAAATACGTTTTCAGATTATTTATGCATAAAACATTATCTTTTTTTTATCACATATCCTTAGAAACTATAAAGCTTTAATTTTATAATGACTTTCCGCTTCAGACTATAACATAGAAAAAAAGCAGTGTTACAAAAAAGATTTTTAGTAAAAATGTTAATGTGTATTCATAATTAATCGGAAATAACGATAATATAAGCTCTCATAGAAAACACTATTTATCTAAAATAGTGCTAATATTCTAAAATTCATAAAGATTAATAAATTTTAACATGAAGTCAAGATTATAGATCTTATAAAATTGTAAATTTGTATAATTGCGTAGGCTATAATTTCATTCATTTAAACCATCATCGTAGTACATAATTCTCATATGTTATAGACACTTGAATTATTTATATACTATGATCAGCTGATTGAATTAAAATCTTCATTATTCTATTTCTATGAATGACAAATACCAATCATATTTATTTATTATTTTCTGTTATATGTTGAAAATTATTTATAAAAAATATTGTATTATAATTAAAGTTTAAAATCCCGAACGAGTAGAAGCATACATGCAAGCTCTCATACACCGCAAGACACTTGAACTCATCTTATTTGAGAGAAGAAAGACAGTTAATTAAGATAGATCAGGGGAAGGTGTCAATGGATGCATCAAGGAGTTGTACATTATTTCTAATGGGCTGACACGTCTAAATAGATAAAATCGATAAAAAGAAATTCAATTCATAAATAAATAAAATTATAATGGGCTTAATTATTATTTAGATATTGATATATATAATTCAAGTTTCTAATATAGCACGTAAATTGTGAAAAACTTAATAGTGATTGTAAGATTATTATCTAAAAATAAAATTCATTTTTTGTAGTGCATCTTTATAAAATTAACTGTTTTTGTAATACAATAGAATTAATAAGCGAAATAATTATAGATCTTCGTATTTCAAAATTAAATTCAATCTGTATTAAAGATCTTATAATAATGGCACAAAATAATTTTTATAAAATTAAATAACTATCAAATTATGTAATATATGATAGTCAAGAGAATTACATATAATGAACATATATATCAAAGATATTCTTTGTAATTAAATATAGGGAAAATAAAATAATTACAAGTGAAATCATGTGTTCAGGCTTACGAATGCATTTTTCTACCATAAAAATTTCTTAATATCTACAAGTATTTTAGGAGACTGTAAAAAATAGATTTATAACAATCAAATTTTTAAATAATTTAATTTAATATTTATAAGTAAAGTTATTCTAAATGTTAATATTTACAAATAAAAGTAAGAATATTTAATTATCTGGTATTTGCTACAATTTTTTTTTAGACGCATGATAATTTTACAAAACAAATCTTAGTATTATTAGGTAATTTTTTTCAAATTGATCTAGTATTATTATATATGCGCTATATTATAGATTTTGATTTAAGAAATAAAATTTAAGCTCATTATAAACCATTCACAAATGATTACATATACACTAAAATCATATTACAAAAAAACTATCTAAAAAATAATATTTTATAAACACCATCCTATTCTCCTTCTGTATACACAGCATAGAAGCATAAGCTCTTATCTGTTTAGTTGTCTTTTGGTAAAAAAAATATATTTAGTGATCGAAAATTTTAAAAGTAATGTGCTCAATTTCTAGATTCCAGTATATCAGCATATTTTTAAAAAAAATTTAAGTACATATTAAAAATCTATCTGATAATAAAATAAAGTTTAATTTGCTTAATCATGATCTAATAATATTTATAAGTTATTTCTGCTTCTTATTTACAGGTATTATACATATTTATATAATTTATTTTTATAAAAAAACATCAATAAGATGTTATTATTATATGCCAAATATTTTATAAAAAATATGAATAAAAGAATAAGATTTTACCGTTACTATCGATAGTATTAAATTCACAATAGAAAATATTATTTGAAGACCCGTGAATTATAAATTTTTAATATTAAGTTTAAAATGAATATTTTATGTTTATAAATTAAAACTGTGACAAAAAGTAATTTCTAGCCAAAAATATATTTCGGCTCGAAATAAAACGTATTGAATATCTTAAATTGATTTATAAGATATTCATGCCAATAGGTTAAAATAAAGGAGAAAATCCATGATTTATATAACCAGTAATGTGCTGTCTGTTTTAAATACTAATATTTAACTGTAAATTCTTGTCTATTATTTCCTTCCTAAATCACAGAGATTTCTTGAAAATTCTTTATATAAGATGTAGAAACAGTTTTGAGACCGATCAGTAGCTTAAGCTATCGAATATGTGTTACACTGTATAACTCATGGGACCAAGAAAAGGAACTAAATGTAAATATATATCTATAATGATGGGTATTTCAATAATTACACATCTCAAGATAATAATCGATTAGATAAAAAGTCATTATTTTGCAGGAATTTATCATGATTATCTGTAATTTTGATTAATATATTTGAAAAAGTATACATTTATTAACTTAAGTACAAGTTCTATTTGAAAACTATATCTCAAAGATATCTTTATAAAATATAAACTATAAATTGCAATAGCATAGAAGATCAAACCTATTTTATTTATTGAAAGTGTATTCGTTATATAATTCTTTTACGGCTATATATTATAAAAATATGAAAATGATTGGTAAAAAAATCGTCGTTTTATTTGAATAAACACAATTAATTTAACGCAATAAATTTATTATGGGTGCTAATTACGCATAAAAAATAAATAATTAACGTTTTACATATAATAAATAAATTTAATGCTGAAAAGCTTATGAACTTGTGATTTTAGCATGAATTAATAAGATAAAAAGAAGTACAATGACATAAACAATCAACAAGATTTATGTTGATCATAAAACAAATCAAAAATTAATCGACACGAATGAAAATCATTAACTTAAAAAAATATAAAGCTGAAGCCGACGTACAAACAAAAGCATCTAGAATAATGTTAAGTTACTGTATATTGTATCTTTAAAGAACAAGTAGCTTGAAAAATTTATAATTTAAGATGATATTGAAATATGTTGTAAGATGGCTCGTTAAAAGTCATAATAAACCTTTTCAACATAAGATTTTTCTTGGATAAAAGTAATGTAATTTCATGATAGTAGTATACAAATTATATTTGCTTAAACATGAAATTTTGATATTTTAAGAAATTTTTATAATAAATTTTTTATTAAATATTACAGTTTATCTGGGCAAAAGTAGTCATAAATTATAATAACTTATAAATCTAGGTACATTTACTATCTAATATAAAAATAATTTAAATAATTACATTCAGGCAGCTGAAAAATATTATATTGAGCATTTTTCATTTATAAAAGTATATAATTGCATTTATATATTAGTTATAAAACCCGAATAAAAAAAATAGACAATCTTTAAAATCAAGAAAATCCAATTTAAAGTGAACAATCATTTGAAAGTAAAGTAATTTATTAAACGTATTACAACTGTTATTTTAAAAATCGAAAAATTTTATAGTAGTATATTTCATATCTATGGTTTTTGTAAAAATTATTGAGTACTTTAAAAGCCTGTATTTGATGTTGATTATATAAATACCATATCGTAAGTACCGAGTTTTTATAAGCATTGCTAAAGCCAAAACAAAAAAATTTATTGATATAAGAACATATTTTTCTGGTTTTTTATATACTCCACTATTAAGGTAGATATTAAAAAATTCATGCATTAAATATTATTAATTTACGGGGGTATTTCACCAGAAAAACATATAATCGAAAAAATTTATATAAATAGCAAACGAGTTATTCATAATTTATAAAAATTCGTGTTATAACGAAATTATCATTTTGTTACTGGATTTTTTCTACTCCTATATATAACAAAAAATGTGGACAAAAAAATAAATGTATTCGGTAAATTAACATTTTCATGGCTTTTTCTAAATTACTAATACGTTAATTTAATTATGGCCAAGTTTCCGAAGAATAAATTATTTATTATGATAAATATTTTTATGCTTAAAATAAAAAAGGATGATGATTATATTGTAAAAAAATCATGAACTCATTTTAGTATATATTCTTTATGCTCCAGTAAATTAAATCATCAGTTAATATTGAGCTTGTCTAATTTTGTATTAAAATATGAAAGTTTGTGTATTTCTAGTTAATAGTATACTTTTTAACAAAGTCTGCGAGAAACAAAATTTGAGGCTAAATTCTAGTTTTTTCTTTTATTGCAACTAAAACTGAATATTTTTTGACTATTTTGTTATTTTTTCTGTATCTAACAGCATAATCTAAAAGGAAACAAAATTATTTTCATTATATTTTAATATTTATCCTATTTTATAGTGATGTAAGGACTGATTTTATTAATGTTAAGGGGTATATATTTCGTGGGGGTTGCTTCTGTTTGATAAAAGTAGTTAAAATTCCGTAATTTTTAGATTGATAGTGCTTTTAACTCTTCATAAATATTCAAATTAAGTTTGTTGCTTATGATTTTGATTTGATCGTATTTTTCTTTGATCAAAGATATAATTTTTTTAGAATTTTTACATAAGGCAGATTTAATTCAACAGAAAACCTTTATTGTCTGATCAATAAGAAACAATAAACAATTTAAGATTAATTACAAAAATACACGTTGCTTTAATTATTTTATAATTTCATATATTCAACCCTTAAGATACACTTAAAAAAACATTAAAATTATTTGTAAAATAGAACTATTATTGAAAGGTATTTATAAAAAAAAATTAATAATTTAAATACTAAAAAAATTACAGTGCAGCTTTTAGATAGGTGAATCGTTCTTTTATCGAATATTCAATATTTTCATGCGAAAAAATATACATATAATCCTATAAAACAAAACTTAAGTTGAATTTTTCTATTGTGCGTCTAATCATGTTTTGTAAGGCAAAAGGCGTTTAAAGCTCATTATTTATTATATTTAACATGAGTAAATCACTGCTGGGAAAGATATTATAGACTTTATAAATATTTTTTCCTCAATTTTTAGTAATAGGTAATAATAATAAAGTAGATTATTTTAGATTTTCAAGAGTGATCTTATGCTGTTCTTTTGTTTCATATGGATATCTATACAATAATTGGTTATTTTTGTTTTATTTTTGATGTTTTAGTTTGAAATATTTATTTATTATATGATATTTCTGAATTAATTTCATATATTTTTTGTAGATCTTTAAACCGGTTATAAAATCTAGGCATATTCTCTGATATAATTTTACGTGGCAAATCTCTTAAAAACATATATGTAGATTAATATGGAGCATTTTACCATATACTTAATAGATTTACTATGATAAAACATTTATAATTTTATAATATAAAATTGAATTTTTTTTTAATTATATACTTGTCCTCTTTATTTTGCGAACGTTGTATCATGTGCAAATAATTACAATAGCTATATAGTTTCAGATACATTTTACTCTTATATAATTTTTCGCATATCTGATTATACCATTTAAATATATTTATGAAATTTATTTATTGATAATATAAATTATATATGTTCTTATTATTGAAACTTAATAATAAAAATAAAATTTATGACAAATATAATAGAAGAAGCGTTTCATTTAATTCTCATATAAAAAAAATTAAAATATTGGTTGCAACTTCTCTTTTTATTTTCAATCTATTATAAGTCTCATCAGAATAGTTTATAAAAAGTCGTCAGTATATTTTATGCATCACATATAATATCAAAAAAGTAATTTTCTATATTTTATATTCCTTTATATATATAGAAAACAATTAGATAAAAATATTTCAAAAAATATGTGTTTTTTTTAAAGTATTTTTTACACTTTAAGATTTTTTTTGTTTGCTAAATTACATCCATGAATGTAAAAATACAAATATTTTACTTTCTACTTATAGGAGCCCTAATTATAGCCTATATAATTTTGATAGTTTTTTAAAACTAATGTAAAGTTGTAAAAGAAAAAATAGTTTATTTCTGACTATGTTTTCTAATCTGTTATACTGGCTAGATATGTGCATAAATACAGAGAAATATATACTAAACATATCGAAGTACAAAGAATTTCTCTATTTTTTAATTTAACATTATATTGTTAATGAAAATTAACGACATAACATAATAAATTCAAAATATATATTTTGAATAGATCTATTACATAGAAAAAAAAATGTAAGCTTTAACCATGCATATATCCCTAAAAAACGCAGGAAGTATATTCCATAACACTCTTAGGTAAATTTTTTGTGGCTTTAATTAGAACTATGTATTTTCGTAAAATTATGACCACATCTTAAATAAGTATAAGAATATAAATCTTTACACTAACACAATTACACACTTAACTGATAAACGGGTTAGACTTAAACACATCACATTTAGGATGAGAAGTGCTAATGATGTAAATAGATCACTTAAATGTGTCAAAAAAGACATCAAGAGCATTTAAATGTTCCCAATATACTTTTATCGTCTTGTTATATTTAATTGAAAAAAAGCAACTTAATTTTCTCGATAAACAAGCTCAAAGATTAAAGTTTGGTTTGTAAAACTAGAGTTTTGAACACTTGAGAAAAAAACGCCCCTAAATCACATAACTGACACAAAATGGCAATATAAGACTGAACAACAGTAAACAAATTAGATTTAAAATATAAAAAAACGCTTTCGAACACAAATCCTTACATTTATTATTAATAAACTACTTTAATCAATTCTTTACGCAAAATTCTCAAAAAAATCAATATGTGCATATAAAAGTGATGATATGCAGTCATAAAAATAGTAAATTAACATAACAATCAGTAAAATTCTATTCAATGATAAGCAAAACAATATTTTTTTTCTGATGTTTATAAAATAATTTTGCTACATAGTAAATAATCTAAAAGGAAAATTTTAATGATATGGTAGTAAAATTTATATATTTCTTACCAAAAATTAATTTCCAAATCTAATATATGATTGATTGTTGCTATTTATTCGACGCTTTTGCAGTTGAAAATCTTTAAATTATTCTATATGTCAATTTGCACAGAAAAGAAATGTTTTCATCGTGACAATATCCATAATCAGATCCGCTATTATATAAAAATTCTAGCTATAAAAAAAATAATTGTTTTTTTATCTTTTACTAAATATATTTTATGTTTATAAACGTTAAAAAATGTGTTTTATGTTTTAGATTTTTTAAAATATATTTGCAGTGAAAAAAAAAGGTTTACAAAAAAATATTACAAAAGCCTTATTATAATTATAATAAAAATAGCTGCATGCATAAATGTATGTTTATCTCATATTGTAATGACATATAATATGGTTTAATTCTAGGATTATTCATCCCGTCTTCCATTTCCTTTTTACGCAAATAAAAGTGCTTTATCGCGTTTCTTATACAAAATGAGTTTATAAACAGAGGTATATAATATTAAAAATTTGTAAGTAAAATCTTCAAAAAGAATGTTACTGTAATATATGATAGGTAAATATTTACGGAATATTTTATATCAATTAAATTTGCTTCATTTTATCAGGTATCAAAATTTTTTCTGCATCTTATTAATTTTTTTTTGAGAAATACCTTTAAATATTTTTTCGTTGTATTAATATATTTCATTCATCTATGGTTTCTTCCAAAAATATATTTCTTTACGATTTGAACTCATATTTATCTCTAAATATACATAAGAGATTGGAAATATGTAAATCAATGCAAAAAATATAGATATAGTTTTACAGATGTTTTTTTATGAATTATAAATTCCCTAAATTCCGTTGTGACATCGAACCAGAAATCCAGATTTGTATGAATGTAATATCATGAAACTATTTTTAAAGTAAAACAAAAATTTATAAAAACCATTAGGCATCTAAGAAGATTTGGTTTTATTTTTTATTTCATAAACGAATGTTTAAATACGTTTATATGCTACAACATAATTTTCAAATTTATATAAGCTACAATATGCAAAAAAAATTCCATTACAGTATCCAAAAACACAAAATTGTATTTGAACGTAGTCTAAATATGAAATTCGCTGTGAAAAAGCTATATATCATTTTAAGGCAATGGTATTATTGATTACCAATTTATTTTTTATTTTTCTACGATTTAAACTACATTCAAAAGTTGATTTTAATAGTTTTCATTAACATACTTAACTTTTTATATTATCTGCTTTTTTGTTTTTTTTATATTTTATTCGGAAACGTATTTATGTACGGTAATAAGATAAAAGTCACTTAATTATGATTTTTTATTTGAAATATGGATATAGAATATTAATAATGCTGTGTTCTATTTTTCGTGATCATTTAACATCGCAAAATTTATTTCTAGCATTATAAAAAACAAACTACAATTATTACCGTTTGTCTCTTATAAATACTTATATGTGTCTATATTATTGTAAATAAAAATACGTATAAGAAATCTTTTTACCAATAAAAAATTAGATATATTTTATTTCATCATGTCAAAAATAATAAAATCTACTATTTGTAAACTTTCACGCAGTAAAAAAATCTTTGTAAGAATTGTAATAGGATGCTGCATTTAATAAGAGGTTGGTTTCCTTATCACTAAATTAACGAAATTTACTGAAAATTAAGCAATAAACATATCAACTTTCATCGAATTTTATTTATGGTTTTTATAAGCAAATTACAAATCTTTAATATAGCAAAAGTTAGTTTCGTTTTTTTAATGCTAATTTTGACCTTTTAGAGATCATAAGTTTACAGTGAAAAAAATATAAAGGAATATTCTTTTCAAATATTTTTACGCAACTATTTCAATCTTAATCGCTTTTCCGAGAACTTAAGTTCACAAAGTATAAGTTTATAGAAAAAAAAGTTAAAGGCCTAATGTGATTAATATTTGATCTAAATCTATAGTTATTATTGGATTTATCATTAATATAGTTGATCAATAAAAATTTTAGATTGCTATATAGAATATATTTTACACATCCTTCAGCTAACATTGGCATCTTTAGATTACGATTGATATAAAATTTCTGAAGACTTATGAAAAAGTATATTCCACGATCCTATTGTTTTTTTGCGGCTGCTTCCGCTAAAGTCTAAATTTCAAACTCTTGTTATACGACTTATGATATTCTGCAGCCATGCCATCCCATAGCGAAAACGTTTGATAATATTCGAGTTCTAAATTTGTAAATAAAGGAGATTACATTGATTATTATTTAATTTTTCTAAGCTTTACAATTATAACTTCATATGTTTATCAGTAATCGTTATTCCTGTTTAAATTATAGTGCACAAAATGTTTCTAATCATCAACAAAAATGTCACTTAAATTTTGTGATTATTTTTATCGACTTTCTATAAAGCATATTCATTATAATTTCTTCTTTTACAAGAATATCTATATTTATCTTCGATTTTCACCATGAGTCGCTGCCAGTATACAGTTTATGTATTTTAAAATTTATATATTTTGTTGTACATATTCTATAACCTGCATTCCTTTACATAGGTTGCACGTTTTTATCTCTTTTTTTTGTGTTATGTCATAGTGTTGATATTTTGACTAATCTCTATTGAATGGTTTATATCATGATGAAAACAAAATTTTGCATTGTTTTAAACATATCTACACGGTGATCATTTAGATTTTACAAGTGCCAATCGTGATCATTATGACGTTGTAGATTCTGAGAGATCTTTCATACTGTTTTATATCTTATTTTATACACATTAAACTTTTTTTCTACTTCAACATATATATATGTATAGAATATCTAATTGTAGTTTAAAAATCAAATACATCTATAACAAAAATATTTTTTTTCACTTCTTCTTTAATTGCATGATTGCTATGATTTTTGATAATATTTTATTCTTTGCAAGTGTCTTATCAAGCCAAAAGAGCGTTTTCTACAATAAAAATTTTACCATATTTTGTCTTATTTTAATTTTACTTTTTTTTAAAACTATCTTTATCTTTTGCTGACTGTAATCTATAGATTATTCTCTTATAAAAAAAAGTATAAAACTTGATGCAAAGTCTTTGTTTCATGTTTAAAAATGTCTATATATCGGTTTTACTAAAATTTTGCTGTTTTTATTTCTTTAACATTTTAGCCGTATGTGTTTGTTTTAACTATAGTCAGAAAGCTTGTTTTATTTTTGATAAAATATATCAAATGCTGTATCTTTTTACACCTTTATTCTTTCTTCATGTATTTGAGGTACTTAGATCTTAGTAACCAAAAATCAAACGACATATTTAACACAAAAGAAATTATTTGGCACTGAATTTGTTTTATTTTTATCTAGTTCTATGCAACTACGAAATGTACTGTTTTTTTCGGGACTTTAGTCTTAAGCTTCATATCAATAATATAAGATATGTTTTTTTATGAAAAATTTATCTATAATTTATTTTTCAAGTGAATTAAACGTTCAGTACATTTAACAATGGATCCATACACACCGAAAATATATAAAAATGTGCAGATACCGTGCATAGTACCGCTTATATACCTTGTTGCATTTTTTATGCATAAAAACAATTTACATATGCTCGTTAGCACTCTTATAAGGCTATGTACCGAATCTTTATGATCGAGTTTTGCCGTAAACGTCATTAAATAGAAATAAATTACAAGAAGCAGTTTTTTCTGCATCATTCAGTCGAAATTTTTTTTTTTGCTAAGTTCATCTTTATTGCCTAGTTCAGTAGGTTTGTCTATAGATCCTTTACAAGTCATGGATTACTAGTTGATTTTAAGGCAAAGGATTACGCCTTCCCTTTTTGAACTGCTAGAATATCCTCATAATTTGAGTTTCTAATTTATAGTAAATTTTCATACAGGTCTAAGGCTCAAATTTGAAGACCAATTACTACAGGTTATTATAAATGTTATTTATTTTTTCTTTATAAAACATTCATTCCGTATTTTTTAACAAATTTTCTCTGCAATATTATCGTAGCATATAGATGCAAAGATATCATTTTCTTTATATAAAATTTATAGATCCCATCAGGTCATGAAGTTTTCCTATTAGGCTAGTAGTTAGAAATTTTTTATGAATTTTTATGAAGGTAAACCTAAAAACACGAGCTTCTGCTATACAATCTAATCAAATGGATACATGGTAACATCCTTTTTATATTTTTTTATTCATACTTATTTGATCAAAATCTAGCAATTTATTTCTTATCAGCATTTATTGTTTTTTACTTATATTAAATTTGGGATGAAATTATATTTCTTGATATTAATATTGATTTTTTGCCTGCTCAACTTGTAATCAATATTTTTTCGGTCATTTTGTCTTCTTTTTATCCGTATTTTATATGAAGTTTTTTTATTATCAACTTAAAGCATACATATTTTTGCTCCAAGATTTTGAGATTAAGTCGCACAATATAACGCTGTTTATAAATTTTTTTGTACAATTGGCTTTTGTGCTATACAAATCTCACATTACGTTATCAATAGTAGTTTTTCTTTTGATTCTTGCATGTATAGAATTTATACTAAATAGATATTCTCTTTTTGATGAGGTTTCTGCAAGTCAACTGAATCCTCTACAATATCTTCGTATTTGATTTATATCTAGGGTTTTGATACTATTAATTCTTTATACGACAATTTTCAGATATTCTATGAATTAATCTTTTACTTGTGTGATACTACTTTCTTTTTTCTTGTAAATAAACAAATTTTATGATACCTAACTACAGCGAAAATTTTTTAATTTATTGATTTACATTACAAAAAAATTGATCCATGTCAAAATTTCTGTTGTGGTTCACATATAATCATTTTATACATTTTTTGAAGTTTCAAAATCAAATTTTCGTTGTAGACAGCCGTAGCTTCTGTCTGGTATATATCATTGTCTAGCTTCTATTGTTTTTCAAAAAATAAGCGTGTTATGCATTTATATTTATAAAAAGTCAATATTTACCGACATCAAGGCGTGTATATGCTCAAGGCGCATTCGGATTGATTCATAAGAATCTTTAAAGGAAATTATTATGAAAAGAGTATTTATACAGTTTATAATTTACTTTAAGAGCAGTAATCAGCTGAAATTTATTTTAATGAGAGATTTCTTCATTTATTGCTCTCTGCGTTCCCCTTAAAATCAATTCATAGGATTTAACTACTTTATTTTCTTTTTCCTGGTTTTTCAGCTATAACATTTGATAAAAACGTTATAACATTAATATTATACATACATAAAAGAATACTTTATTTATCTCGTATCTTCAGAGTTAAAATTTTTAATATGAAGATGAAGCTAATAAATAACAAAATTAAATATAATATGGCGAGAATAACATGATTATAAATAGTAAAATGTATCAGTTCAGACTCAAATTTTCTTAAAGATTGAAAAAGACAGTTTTACATTTGAAAAGATTTTTAGCAAGTCATTAATATTTAAATACACTATTGATATAAGAATAATTTGTTTTATGCCGAAAAGCGATCAGTTGATGTGAATACTATTTAGTGACGAAAATTCTGTTCTAAAAATACAAGAAGTTATATCACAAGTATGTCACACATTTTATCGATCTTTTCTATGGAATTAGAAATTCAATTTTTAAATATGGTCTAAAGGCTTGTGGAAATAGTAGCCGATAGAATTTTAAATGTGTATTATTAGACATTATTTGAAAGAAATCATAAAAGGATATAAGATTTTAGGTGAATCGAATATCTTCTCACAGCGTATTATTATATTTTATGAGGCTTATGTAGACATCACAATGCTTATTTACCGCAAAAAAAAAGACGTATAAATCATGTTTTCTAAATAAGTAAGATATATGAACTATTATGATTCAATAGCATAATCAACCCATTCGGATACTAAAAAAAAATTTTAAATATCTGCGATGGTCTGATAAGATGATTCTATGATTCATGCATAACTTAAAAAAAATTCTGATCCATATTTTCTTCTTTTTGTATTATGCTATTTTAAATGTTATAAAGATTAAAAAAATTTAATATATTTTTTTCCTTGATTTTTCTTGCAGTTACAGAGCTTGGCTCATTAAAAAAAATTAAAGTATTCAATGATTTTAGTAGTTAAATTTTTTTAAATAAGTATATATTTAGATTTAAAATCTCTAGAATATTCTTCAATGTTCATATTTTTCTTTTAAAAAGAAGTGTATTGTTTCTATAAAACATATAATATCTGTGAATTCTTGTGATATTCCGTAGAATCAATGATAACATATATTATACCTGAATATAAAAAGTTCGATGATAAGGTTATTTAACTGGTTTTTTGAAGATAGTTATGCTGGATTATATACATTTACTGTACATCTACTTCGTTAAACCTGATGCTCTTGTTCCAATCAATCGAATATAAGATTATTGTGGATGTTTAAATATTATCTGTCATTTATCTATGTTTAAATATGAAAACGTATTAATATTTGATGTTTTTCTATAGCCTTAATTACATATGCACATAATTTGGTCTAAAAGTGGCCTTATTTGTTGAATATATAACGCTCAAAAGAAATTGCGTTCAAATCCCCAGAAAACATATTAGACCTAAATTATTATAAATAATTCAAAAATAAAGATTACCAACTAAATTATAATAAGATATGATATTTTGGCCAACTAAGAATCATATAGGTTCTTTCAGAGCATAGATATACGGATAATGTTTTTTTACATATTATCATGTAGAATCGGTAACTAATCTCTGTTGTAAATTTTATAGGATTACTTTCATGAATAGTAAACTAACTGTAATAGAAAAAAATTACTTTATTCGGGGCTTACAATACATAGAAATGGTATGAAAGTCACTACATGCCTGATTTAAATATTTAACGTAGCCGATATTTGTCTTTTTTCGTCCTTTACGCTTAGTACCTCTTGATTTTTCCATATAAGGCTGCAGAATTTGTGTTTTTTTTTGATTTGAGGATAAAAATGATAAATTACGCCCGAATTTATGATGATAATATTTATTTTATATGTTTTTGTTCTTTTATCCTCTGAATATATTTTAGATTATTTAGATAAACTATCACCTAAAAAATTTTTTATAATAATATAAAACATTTCGATTTTTTGTTTTGGATAATTTTCATACCATGTTTTTTTAAAAATTTATATTAAAATAGTGGCGTTATACTCAAATGTTAATTCTAGCCACCTTTTTTAATTATATTTTCCTAAATACTGAATATGTTTATAAACTTACTACGATCAGAAAATATAATGCATTTCATCAAATATTTTAATCCTGTGTTTTAAATATATTACTTAAAATGATTATCCCTTTTCATTGGTTTGTAATAGCAATTAGAGGCAGTTGGCTTCTTAGAAATCTTAATCACACATATTTGTATTCTTTAAAATCCAATCCTTCAAGAATGAACGAAAAGAGTGTAAAAAGATTTCGTAAAGAATAAACAACTATAAATCCTGTCGTGGTTAAAAGATAGGGGAGTAATCCACGAAATCCTTTCCTACTGCTAAAGATGACATTGGCCAGAGATCAAAGACCTCTCATCAGGTTAATTGATAAATGAATTGAAAGATTGGGTAGTTAAATTGTGGCATTGTAAAATGCGGCGATCCTAAAGTTTTTGCTGTTTTTTTTAAACTGAATAAGGAGATACCAAAATTTTGTCAGGTAATGTTGACCATTTCTCAAATCTTAATTTAAATTTAAAATTTACTATCTATTTTATAGGAAAATATTAATTGATTTATCTTACTTATATATCCTCCTATTAAACTTACTTATATCATTAATCTGACTATAATTACCCGAAAATTTTATGATAATTTAATACAATAAAAATCACATCTAAAAAAAATGAATATATGCTGTTGCGATGTGTGATAAATAACATTTGATTTGAATAACACAAATTTTTTTTAATTTAATAAATATAAAGTGTTTTCAAGCTGACTTTAGCGATATTTTTTTCCATAATAGAAAGTTTAATTTAAAACAAAAAATATTTTGTTTACAACTGGGTGTATTTTCAAAAATTATGAATTATATTTTATTGAAAGATGTATTTTTAGAATTTATATGGCTAAATAGATCAGAATAAATTATTCTGTCGATTTGAATAATTATTTTTTTAATATGAGCTAAATTTAAAAAGGTTAATTTAGATTTTGTTCACGCACACAACTTGTTTAATTCATTGCGAAATAGCGAATTATATTTTCGGATATCTTCTCTTCTTCAATACCTCCCTCCTTTCGAGACCTATATTTTTAAGAGTTAATCTCAATCCCAAGGTTTATATATGCCTCGATCAGATTTATCTCATCTAGTTCACGCTGCTACCTTTTATGATATGTGTACCACACCGACTTATGTTATAGCATATGGGATAATTTTTGACTGCACTTGTATAGTAATGACAGCTCAGGGGCTATTCGATCAGAATAATTGTAAGATTTAAAATTGTGTATGTGTTTTATTAGATTCAACAATTTGTTATTATTTAAAAAAAATATAATTATATCTAAAATAAGCTAAAAACAGATTCAATTAAATGTGATTTTATTGTTTAAAATTTGGTTTTAAATTTTGCTGTAAACATAAATTACATTTTATATTTATACATATAAGAATTCAGTTTATAATCATCACTTTTGTAGGAATTTTAAAAAAAAGTAAATTTGTGGTAAATAAATTACTTTGAAGTACTGAAAATGTATTTTTTGATAAATAAACAATCTGCTAAAATATAATAAAAATTGATAATTCTTAATTACTGTCGGTAATTGGATTATAAACGATTTTAATAAATATAAATTTATATTTCTAAAATAAATTTTTTATTAATCAAAATAACAGCAAAAAATATACAAATTTTTCCATTTTGCATTAATAATTTAACGTTAAGTCTTTTATATTATAATTTATTGGGAAATATTTTTGCGTAATGCTTTTTATTTTGGTATAGGAAATCATTTTTTCTGTAACATGGTACTAAAATTATGGCATATAAAACCAAACTATGCATAATTACATTAAAAACAAATTAAGATTAAATATCTAATTATGAAAAGAAGAAAGATGTAATGTATTTTAAAGTGTTCGAACATTCAAAAATTTTCTATATCCCTTATACTCTTTTATCTATGAATAAATCAAAATATTCTAGTACTCTCATATATTTAGGTGAAAAACTTTATCGGGAAAAAAAATTGTGATCATACAGAATTTTTATTTTTATTAAAAAGGTTGTTTTATTATATGATATTCACGCAAAAAATGATAAGGAAGATAATTTCTATAGGGTCTATAAGTCCATTTTCGAAGCATAGAACTATATAAAACCATTTAGGTACTAAAGAAAACATATAAAAACTCATTTTTTTATTAGAAAAATTTCATAAAAGTGTTTGCAATGAAAAATATTTTTTAGGCTATTGAAATAAGATTAAAAATTTCATATATATGGAAAAAGCTAAAACACGCAATTTTTCTATTAGAATGATCTCTCTCTTTTACACTTATCAACAAAATAATACATGTATTTTGTTGGAGAAGTCACGAGATTATCAAAATCTGTCTCAAAAGTATAAAAGAATCAAACTATTATAATGAAGAAACCACAATGAGAGAAAAGCATGTACTGATTAACAAATATATGAAAAAATAGTGTTGCCGATCATATATTTTTTGTGTTTTAAAATACATTGCGATTCAATAATTTTATAATTTTTAAAAATGTGATGCTTTCTTATTTAAAAATAAAATCTAAATAAATAAATAATTTATTTCAGTAAAAATAATACATTAATAATAGCAACATATATATATATGTATTGTATTTTGTTACTTTTTTGCAGCATAAAAATAGTTTTGTGTGAATTTCTTATGCAAGAACAAATGATTACTTCCATTTGCCAAACTTTATATAACGCTATGTAAATATGAAATCTACTTTTATTATTTCTAGATAATAAAGCGTTATATCTCGTGTATTTTTTTAGCAAAAAAAAACAAAGCTATGCTGCTAAAATTATTGGTGATCTATTTTTATAAGTAATAGATTTCGATCCTGTAAAATAAGAGATCATTGATTCATTAGAAAATAGAAAAATTATGCATTGACTTTAAATTTATGATATGAATAACAGAGAACTTAATTGAATCTTGGATTTTGTGGGGTTATCTTTATCTTTAACTTTAAAACAAACAACGTATAGAATTAAAAAACATGAATTATATGCAATATTGTAAATTTTTATTTCAAATTTCGCCACATTACGTTTATCTCGATGTCTTATAATAATTCATGGCTTCAATTCATTTCGTTTTTAAATAATTTAAATATTTAAAGATTATATTTGTGATAAATTAGAGGATCTAATTGTGTTCAAAAAACCTTTTAAAATAAAAATGTCAATTTATCATCATATAATATTAACCGTAGAAACTCTCTATTGATATGATTTTTAGCTGCTCTATTGTATATAAATTAATAAATATTGAAATATTATATGTTTTTTTTGAGATTAAACAAACGCAGAAAATGAAAATTCTATAGTCTAATTTAGGTTTCTCATAGTATTAAAGCTTGCAAAATAAGTTTAAAAAAATTACAGTCTAGGTTATTAAACAATATTGGCTCTTTAGAATCTTATTCAAAAGATATTGAAAAGAAGTATAACTAAATGAGGTAAATAATTTATTTTTGTACATATTAAACGTAAAAATGAAGGATTTACTTTAAAAAAAGTCGTTTTATTTTCACAGAAATTATCAGAGTCTTATATACTGCCAATTTTTGATAAAATGGATAGAAATGTTTCTAGGCACCCGGTTTCTATCTATTTTAAGTGTAATTATATATAATTTATTACAAAAATATCATAATTTGAATTAATTCGTTTATTTATAACTATATGTAGCTTAACACCTTTTTTATATATAGAAAGATATATTGTTATAAAATATGTTCTACAAATATTTCAAAAAATAGTATTCAGACTTCTTAAAAATTTAGTAAGCCTCAGTTCACTTACATCATATAAATTTCATAGGTATATTGACACAAAAATTTATTTTATTCGTTGCTATGGTTTTTCAAAATTCAATGCACAAACAAGCTATATAGTATATATATAAATTGTATCAAAACGTTTTCATATTACATTATGTATCGAATGTATCTCTAAAATCTAAAAATTTATACAATTAGTATTATCTAGGCATATTTCTAAAAGATTTGGGATTCTAAACTTATTTTGAGATTAGCATCCATATAAAATAAGGATTACTTTGCTTTTTTATTTGACACATAAAATATGATCATACGAATATAAAAACGTATCCCCATCTTTAAAATATCCATCAAGATTCGTAGCATACCATAAATTTGCAGAATGAGGTAAACATACAATAATTTCTATTTTAATAAGTATAAAATACCTACATAAGCGGTACTATATAGACTGTAAATATGGTTTGGAACATTAACGCCAAGCCATGAATCTGAATACGAAAAGCTGCATATAATGTGTCATTTAAATGTATTAGAATGTAATTAATAGAAAATGTTTGCACTTTTTTTAAAACAAAAACATAAATCCTCATGAGGCACTATACACGCATTTACTTAAGATAGTCCTATAAATATATATATATAGATATAGTAATATTTCTACTAAAGATATTTATGAGTTTTTTTGCGTATTTTGTAAATAAAAGGTTTAAAAGAAGACAAAGAAGCTAGAAAAATATAGAGATTTTCTGTTATTTCTGTGTTTTTTCATGAACAATCCTTGCTATTTTAAGAGGTTGTCAGTAGAAAAAAATGAGTTTTCATAAATTGGCTTTAATTTTTTTTATTACGATGTATCAGTAAGGCATTTACTTTGCCAATAATTCTTTATAAACAAAGTAAATATAGTCAAATACGCAACTTAAATATAAATATATATTTCGGGGCTATTTCACGACAAAAATAAAACCATATGTTATAAAACGACATATTGTGGTGACGCGATATCATAAAATTTACCAGAAGAAACTAGATGTCTCGAATATGACCTAGGCATATATGCAAACATAGGAACAGAAAGCCTTGGATTAACAGATCTCGAAAAGAGGTGAGGTATTGAAGAATCATTTGTGAGGAGAAGATAACCGAAAGTATAAATATGCTGTGCTCACAGGGAATCAAGCAAGATTTGCTCGATAACAAAGACAAAAAATGTGCTATAAATTTAGCGCATAAGTAAAAACATCTCAAGTTAGTTTATATTTACAATTTTATGTTTTCTATTGCGAAATTATAGATTGTTATAAATCAATGATTTTCTGTGTACTATTTGTACGAAAACTACCCTTCTGTCTGTCGATATATCTTCCAGGCTCAAGACATATAAAAAAGAGTTTTTAGCTCGATACTTAAGCATATAGATGTTCTTCTGCTTCTTTTGGCACCCTGCATTAAAATAATATATAATTTTAAATCAATAAAAGTAAGATTTTTTGATCATACTATTACAAACATTATTATATGCTTAAAAAATCTATAAAGTTCCACGGCAAAAAGTCATGAATGCATTATGACGTAAAATTAAGTCTGAAAGGTTTTCATTCAAACTATTGATATACGATACATAATATTTAACAAATCTCCTAGTTTATTACATTAATATTTATTCAATGATGATAAAATAAGAAAATGATAATTTAGTTCAAGTATGTGGATGTGTTAAAAAATTTTCATTATAATATCATATTAGAACTTTTAGTAATCCATCTATCATACATGTAAACTGTATACTTTTACATGTAAGTATGTATAATAAGGTGATTTAACGTTAATTTCTATATAATTTAAATTTATCGCAACATTTTTTTATGAACTTGATTTTCGAGGAAAATATGCATTAATTATATGATTTTAAACAAAAAAAGGGAAATAAAGGCAAAACTTGGCCATAAAATTTTCACTAATTTATATTGAATTTATTTCATGAATTGTTTATGATTGGATACTGTAATGATTTGTATTAATACTGTCAAATATAAATCAAGAAAATATATGCTTATTATTATTTTATAATAAAAAACCTTATCAATTTAATTTTTTGATGTTCTTTATATTTCACACTACATATATTTTTCGAGATAATATATGTTTACTCATATACAAACTAAAAAAAGCGTTTTATGGTACTCTAGAAAGCTGAAGTAATTTTTATTGATTCTGATTTATTTTGTCGCTGATGCTCAACAAATCTCTAGTACTTAAAAAAATGATCTTTCTATGCTCACACATATCCTTCGAATATAACAATACAGACTTGAAGTTAAGTATAAAAATATTTTGTGAATATAAGTATCAGCGATTAATAATTTGAAAATTTAGAAATTGTAGCGAATAAACTAATACTGTATATTTGTACAATTATCATGCGATATACATAATATTGTTCTCATTTATTTATATTTGTCCCTATTTTTATTTATGCTCTTATTTCTGTCTTTCATTATTTTTCATTCCTTAATATATCTCTTTATTATCTTAAAAATCATTAATACTGTATATCGAATCAATATCATTATTTTTCTTTCAATAAGATTTCCATCGTTTTTATCATTAGATCTTAGCCTATAATACTTAAAATCGTAAAAATAATATTTTTAATCAAAGATACTCTCTAGCCTAAGAGCTATTTTGTTTATGAATGTAAGATACGTTTATATGAAAAAATCAAATGATAGATACTTTTGTATCAGATAGACTGGGCTTTATTTAAAATGGCATTGGTGTTCTGTGATCATAATTTTCCTATTAAATTGGAAAAAAAATATAAAATTAGTAATTTAAGATATTCGTTGAATTCCCACACAAAAAAACCTTAAGGAATGATTTAGAAAGAACCCAAACATAACAATATAACGAAGTGCAAAAGATGAATCTTTAAATGTGTACGTATAAGCTATAAATTATGTATAAAGCTACATATTCATATCATAGTATCTGAAGATCTTCTATTCAGTTCATCTCGTTAAAATTAGATTAAAGAAAAATTACAAAGCATAAAAGATAACGTCTGCGCCAGGGTTGTTAGCATTTTTTATATATATGTATAGTAAACGATATATTCGCCTAGAAGAGTTTATAATTATATTTTTAAGTTATTTTATATAAGTAAAGAAAAGATCCTTGAAATATTTTGTAACGAATAAAGTACAATACAAAGCTACGATAAATAACTGCAAAATAAATAAAGGGCAGAATGACAAAGTTAAATCTTTTTTACGTGATAAGAATAGATATATCTGGTTGACTAGAGATCATTATAATTTTTTTTCTTGTAAATACTAAAAATTTATTTATATGAAAAGATTCTTCTGGGATTTTTAATATTTAGAAATATCAAAGCAAGAAGTTATTTTCTTATGTTCAAAACTTAAATTTTTAAATAGATTTATATATCATTTATATAAAATAACAATATATTATAAGAAATTTTTATAACTGCGTCCAACAAAAAAAAATATATATAAAAGCGTTTGTAAAGTCAGTGAAGTCTCTGTAATGATGAAAAACCCTTTAAAACCACGTAAAAGTAAATTTTCTATTGTTGATTATTCAAAGCTTATAAATTAATATTTTTAAACCTGTAAAAGTTATTTTTTAATTTATTATTATTTATATCCTTTTAATGCTATTTAGAGACTATAATCTTGTATAATAATTTGCGCTCATTATTACTCGAAAGGTAAATAATTTAAAGCATATTTTGATACTTTTTTAATCATTTCCACATGTGTTCACAAGTATTAAAACTATACATTCATAAAAAATTAACATAATATAAATATTTATTGCTTTTTTTATTTATTCTAGTGACCTTTTTTTTTAATATATAATTATATCGTAGTTGTAAATAATGATTTTTTGTATTTTATATATTAAAGCACGTATTGTAAGACATTTAAATTATAGCGAAACCCTATTTATATTTTTTCGATCGAAGGCACTTAAAACAATGTTTCACATGATGATATTGAATAATAAAGCCCAATCTTCTTATTAGTTAGACCATTTTTGTCTTTAAACATACTAAGCACATTAAATTATTGTTTGTAAATATAAAATAATTTACCATCTAACTATAAAATAATTTTGTCTTAAAATAGTTCAAGTTGGATTTTTATAAAATCAAATTATATATCCCATTACCCACACAAGATTTTAAGAATGCCAACAGAATTAGAAGCACACATAAGGAATCTGGATGGACATGAATATAATACATTATGAATATGTAACTATATAAATATAACCCCGAAAGAGCTGGTTTTTATGACGAGTAAAATCTTGTAAAACAAATAAATGCCGCCTAAGGCTATCTACTATATGGATTAAGAGGAGAATAATACTATATTCATGTCTAAATTGAACAAAAATCATTTACTTTTTGGTATTACCGGTACTAACTTAAATTAAAAGGTGTAATATAACATATTAAATTTATCTTATGAATATTTAAAATGATATAGTTTTTAGCAAAAACAAGGGAATACAAGTAAGAAAATTTTTATTTATTGTGTCTGTGCCGGTGTAAATTCAATAAATACATTTTACGCTTGAGAAGTCCAATTAAAATTTGTTCTAATATAAAAAAATACTGATTTAAATTTTGTTTTGCCGAATATTATTTTAATAATTTTAAAGTTAGTGTATATGTGCAACTTCTTTTTCAACACTTTTTTTGTTCAAAACTTTTTTTCGTATTTAATACCACCGTTATATAATTTCAATCTTTTTTTAAATCTAATATTTGTTATTTTTATTTATATATAAAATTCTATACTCAGTTATCATATGATTTTACAGCTATTTTTAATTCAAAAAAATGCGTACGATATCTTCTTTATACCCTAATTAATATAAAAAACCATGAACACATTTCTTCCAAGGATATTGTATGCATTCTGAGAAATTTAAACAAAAAAAATGTGATTTTTACACTCTTCAGTAATGCATCGTATGACTAAATTTGCTGTATAATATTATAATCTATGAAGCCTCTATATTTCTAGCAATGACCCCAAAGAATGTTCTGTTCTCAGGTACATACTATTCTTATATTATGGTTTTATATACAGATGGTTTTATGAACAGCTATCTCTATTCTGAATTGAACTTGTTTCTGCATGATTAAACTATGATTTATACCATGAAAATCCAAGTTTCTCGGAAATACATCTTGCTAGTTTAAAACACATTTTAATGGAAATTTAGAATAATTTGTTAGTGTTTATACTTTTGTTCTATTTTACACCACTAATAAAGGGTTATAATTTTATATCTTATAAAAAATTGCAGACACCATGCCTTTTCATCAAATATGCTTGAGAAGTAAAATGTACCCACAGAAAATAAAATATATATACAAACAAATTACTTTTTAATAAGAACACCTTAATCATTTTTTATATTTTTGCGCTTATTATTGTAAACAGTAATCATATTTAAACAGAGCGATCGAATTATGAAAGTAAAATATACAAAATATATGCCGTTTTTGTGCATAACGCTTGCTTTGAATAGTTTTTAAAAACTTAAACACGGATAAAAAAATCTTTTTCTTCTCCGGGGATAATTTTACCATAAATAAATGGAGTTTTCGTTATTTCCCGAAATATTAGATGCGGGCAATAAGCTCTAACACTTTGAAAACAATCTTATCAACATACAATATAGAGAAATTATCTATCTATTTACAAATAATCAAGAGATTGTAAAAGATAAGTTTAATGATTTTGAGATATCTTTAATTAGCTTAAAACGCCTCAGAACATTAGATTTGTTTTTGACCTATCTTGATCATAAAATAAATACAAAAATGTAAAACGAAATGTTTGAGAAAATAGAAAAAAAAATTTTATGCATTTTTATCTTATAAATTCAAGGTAGAATCAATATCACAAAATTTCTTTTTCATAATTATTCAATATCTTGGCATATATTTCAAAATGCTAAAATATAGATTCGTTTGTCTTTTTTGATATCTTACTCGTAAAAACTTATATTTTGTTAAAATTACTATACAACAATAGAAATAAAAAATATACTTTTGTATGTTATAACATAAGCGCAATTATAGAAATAGAATAATGCAGTCAAATATTCATTTATAAAACAGCAACCTTTTTGAGATCAGAGATAATAAAAAATTGCATTTAATAATGGGAATCATTAAACTATCTGCCTAATTTAACATCATAAAACATAGACATGGGTTTTATAAATTATGAATGTAATTTTTAAAAAAATTATAAAAATATTCTCGTAAGCACAAAACCTAATATAAAGATAAACATAAAAGAAGATTTTAGAATGTACTTGCGGTCTAAGATACATAGATCAATAAATATCATTGGTTCCTTAGAAAATAAAATGTATCAAATTCATGTATGTGTTTTTTTGATTATAAATAAATCAATGATAGAAAGGACTTTTTTTAAAATTTTTAAAAAAAAACTATGTATATTATTAGACATTTATTACCGCAATATAAGAAAAAAATCGTGAAGATATAGCTTTAGCAAAAAAACATAGATAAATTCACATTTAGAATATTCTTATAGCAAAAAAACGGTTCGAATATTTGCTATCGAGTACTTTATTTTTTGCATGTAATTTAAACTTGTAAATAAAAGAATAAATGGATGAAAAAATAAAAATTAATTTTGTTGCGATCAAGTACAATGAAAATCTAATTTTTCTAAGTTAAAAAATACAAAATATTAATTTAAAATATAATCTAATCTTTGGGGTTTATCAATTTTCTATTTATATTTTTGTGCTATAAAACCGTAACTTTATGATTTTACAATATATAGTAAACCGGTTTTGTTTTTGTTTGTTTTCATAAATATCTTTGGATATAAAAAGTCACATAGTATGTAAGTTTATTCATAGCTAAATTTTTAATTTTAAAAACGATAAACCAATAAATTCTAATGAGGTAAAATTATAGTATACATTTATAGTTATAGTTATATATCAACTACAAAAGTACTATTTCACATTTAAAAAAAGATAACGTATTTAAACGGTTTTATGTTATTTGAGTAATGCTTACACTAGAAAAAATAGTGCTATGAGTTATAAATGATAATGTTTTTTATGTTGAAAGCATATAATCGAACAATATATTTGTAATTATTGCATTTTTTCGATTTTTTGTAACCCAACAAATTTTAAATGCCCTAGAAAAGCTATTTTTATATAATTTTTTTTAATTTATATGCTTCGGATTATAAAAAATCTCTGCGCATTTGCAAAGCCTAGAAATTGCAAAAAGAATAAATGACTAATAAGAATATTTGATCGGTTTATTTAACCACTGATGCAACACAGAGTTTAGAAGTCTAAATGTTATGTTCGGTTATGTTTTTTAATTCGTTATTTTATTTTAATGGCTCTAGTCACCCCGAAAGTATTTTAAAAGAAAATATAAATACAAAAAAAAATATGGATTTAAAAAACCCCGTGCAAATAAAAAAGTACAATATATTGCCTAATGAATATCAAAATTAAAATATATGCCATTTTTATTATAATATTATCATATTAAATTGATAAACTTTATTATCCAATATCAAGGTTATATTATGTTTTTTGTTGAAGCACTATTCTTAATGAGAAATATATCTTTTAAACAAAATTTATAGCTTCTCTATGCTTTTTTTAGGGCTAAAAACACACAAAAGAATATATAATCTTTCAAAGGTTTATATTTTTAAGAAGTTATTTTCGAGGTATACGAAAAGACATCTATATTAGCAAATTTACAACCATTTAATAATATTATCTTTGTGTTAACATTATTTTTTTAGATTATAATTAGAACTAGTAGAATTGAAAGTAATTTGCGAAACAAAAAAAATAAATTTCTAAAATAATTTTCTAAGGAAACTAAGTATTTGTACTCTAGAAGATTTTATAAATACTTAAAGCATAATTTAAATTTTATAAATCATTATATTTGTTAAAAGCGAAAATAACTTTGAAGTTACTGATAGACCAGAAAAATCTATAAAAACATTAAGATATGTTTATGTTCTATTTGTGATATCGCATATAATAGGACTTTACAATCTGAATTAGTTTGAACTTAAGAATCTACATATATTATTAGAATCAGAAAATCCCAGGCGTACTAAATCCCATAAAAAAATGATGAATACGACATTTTTATAAGATAAGATATTTTTAATCTTATAAATATTTTATGAACATAAAAAAATAAAGAATTTATTTTCGTTATTCCTAGATTAGAATAGAATTTGTATTTTTTTTTCTTTGAAGCTGCTTAGTATAATAATTTGCAATATAACACTATTAAATATTAGCTTTAAGAAACTTCGGTGATGAAAATAGCATGTTTATACTGCTCTGTCTAGAAATAAACTATCTATTTGGTATAAAGGTGAACATAAAAACTAAATTGTAAATTCAAAAAATATTGTT
>NW_028233030.1:0-33183 GCF_057557595.1 Rhyacophila brunnea
AAAAAATATTATACATTCAACGTTATCCTCTATGCTTAACAAATGACATCATACGTTTAAAACATATTTCACCAGTAAATTCATTCATCATTCCCACATATTCATAACACAACAATCTAATTACAACACGTATACGTCCGTCGCATAATCACTCTTTCCAATATCTTCACCACAAAAAAAAGTATATCTTTACACTAACAAAGCAAGGAAATGTGAATATGTACACTTATCATTTTTATTATGTATTAATGCGGCATATTTTGTTCTTTTAAGAGTCATAGATAGTTACAATAAATTCAAATGATCATCAAATAACGCTAGATTATACTTTCCAATGATAAAATTATGTATGTATCTCTTTTAAGAGTTGATCAAATATTATCATAGAACAATATATTTTTAGGGTTTCAAAAATATATAATTTATACATGATTTTTATGATAGACGAAAAAAATATAAAATGTTACATTAAATCTAAAACGTAATTAAATTATAAGAATTTGAATCGTATAATCCACATATATAAAATTAATAATTTTTTTATGAAATTATATGCAAATATATAATGGAAACTTTTACTATACGAAATTCGCTCCCAATTTATATCAAATTTCTCTATTTTAGAGAGTAAAAAACAAATCAAAATCTAAAAAGATCGAAATGTATTCGTAATTTCGATGTAACTTATTGGATTTAATTCATAAGTAAATTACAAGATAATTGAATGTGCAAGTAATTTTATAAAAAAATTATACAAACATATAATATGTAGATCATTATAAATAATGAATATAAACTTTATATAAAAACCAGAATATTAGTAATTAACAACTATATACGGCTTTAATAAAGTGTTGATGTAAAGAAATAAAATACAAAAATATATTATAAAAAAGGAAATGTAACAATTTTATATTGTTATATAATATTTATAAAAAAAAACGAAAACATTGTTTCTTTGTTATGATTTAAAATGTATATTATTAATTTTTTTTTAAGGACCAACGCTAATGTAAATAAAAATGAGTAAAACATATATTAAAAACTCATTTAATATATTCATATATTCTAAAATTATATTAAAGCTAAATATCGTTTCAGAAACATAACTTTAGAATTATCAATGGGTTCTATATAGTAAAGTCTTATTTAATACTCAATAACTTCAATATCCTTCATGTGACATCTTATTTTCGTCAATATTTTTGCTTCAAGTATTCTTAAATCCCATTTTCGTGCGTACAGAACGTCAATTGTTGGCATTCGTAATTTCTTTGCATATTTTTTTTATAAAATCAATATCGATTCATTTTAATTTGAGAAGCCCATACACTTAAATTTACGACAATAAGTAGACTTCTTTTTTCAAAACAAAGAAAAAAATATTCCGGCACCTACTTAAGTACAAAAAAAATGTGTGTAGATTATACACAGTGAGGTATAACATAGAGATATGTCAGTATATTTGACCACGATTAGGGTGCTTTGCACAAAAATAAGAATGAATGATAAGAGGCTTTTGATGAAAAATCGGCCCTATAAAGGTACCTAGAAGACTATAAACAATAATTTTCGAAATATTCTCTTAGTTTTTTTTAATTTATGCCTTAGAAAAACTGGATTTTGTCTTATATTATGTATTCAAATACCATTTTTATACTAATATTCTTATTTTTGTGACATAAAATATACATCAATGCCATTGAAAAATATTATTTTAGAATTAGTTATCTTTCGCCTCTATCATTATCTCACTTCTCTCTTTTCCGTATTTTATGACTTAAAAATCTTATTTTTTTGTAGATAATCGGACTATTATATATATATCAGTCCTAATTTCAATATTTAAATATATTAAATCACAGAATATGTATTAAAAACCATTTTTTATTCCTTTAAAGTATCTATATACACGAAAAGAAATTTCTCAAATTTATCTTATAATTTTTAAATGTATTAAATCTTATCCATAATATTACAAAAGATACCTTTAACTGTAGGTTGTTTTTTTTATAAATAAAAAACACATTAAAATACATACCAATAATTTGTAATTTATAATCCCATATTTATGTAAATTTTGTTCTTCATATTTTAAGATCAAAGCATATTTTTTTTTATAAAATAGTTCTGTAGAATATAAATATGCAATGTACTGAAGGTTTTGAATATTTACAGAACTGTGCAGTGTATTCATAATTATAAAAAATGAGCATCTTGTCGTGTAATGATTAAAATAACTGCCCTTTTATATATAAAAAACAAAATAAGGCCTTTTATTACCCATGTTAGACCTTTAATATTTACTCTGCTGATATATGATATTTTGTAGAGTTTAAAGTACTATTTTTGTATTTTTAATCGAGTATTTTATGTCGTGGGTTGCTGTGTGTTTTCTATTAACTACCCAGAATCAACAGCTTTTTCTTAATTTTTTTCTAGAATATCAACATATGAATCTAAAATCTCATTTATAAGCGAATCAAAAACATCGTACGGTATCACATTTTTTCATTTTGCTTTATAGTTTTTTGTTCTGTAGATACAGTTCCAACATCAATAGACGTGTTTTCTTTGCTTTCTCTATTTTTGATTTTTCTATACCTGACATATTTTTGCTTTTTTGTTATTATATAAACTTTTCCGCTATACCTCTGATTTTAAATCACATTAATTCGTCATTTTCACCCTTTACTCTTTTTTCTTCATTTGTGATGTATGTATTCGATTCTTGCGATGTATAAATTTCATTTTTTCATCTATACTTACAAAATCACTTGTTTTCTGCTCACTGTAAAAGTCTAAAGCTTTTTGTTCTTCTTTTATTCACCTATTTTTTTCGTTTAAATCGATTCTATAAATCTTCTTTTTTATTTTGTAACTTTCTGCCTATATGAACCACAGCATATATACAGAACAAATTTACTGTGTTTATATAATTGAACTTATATATATCAAAAGGCATATTATAGCCAATGAAACCATTAAAGTCTAATTTGACATGTTATAAAATGCTAATATAAACTAAATAATCTTGGTTTTTCTTCTACAGCATAGGAAATAAAATATTAGAGAGTTTATATGGCTATTGACAAGGATTCCAGTCCAATTTCTATCTTAAAATATATGAACGTATCTTAAAAACCTAGATCCTATAATTTCATATGCATATAATCTTTACAGGATTCTTTGGATATTATAGAGATATAGTTTTAAAAAAAATAAAATATTTATTAATGAAAAGATCGCTTCAAAAGAGTGTTTCTGTCAATAATAAGTGCATGCTTGAATTCTTGTTAAAGAAGGTATGTTTTTATTTTTAATTTCTCGTTTTTAATGTTTATAAGAATAAAACTTCTTCTTTATATTTTAATTAGTAAAAAGTATATGTAAAATTGGATAATGATCAGAAATTTTCTTATGTTATTCACATATACGAATTTATATCGGAATTTTTTTACAACATTTTTTTATTTGCAAAGAATAACAATTTTATTGTACAAATAGACCATTTCTTTTTTATTGGAATTTTAAAAAAATAAAAAAATTTGTGATCAATAAAAACAGATAAATCTTTAAATTTCTAACAATAGTAGAAATAAATACAATTAAAAGTTTATTTGTCACATTTTCACTCTATATATTGAAAAAAATTTATAAACTTATTTATAAACAACTCAGTAACATTTGAAGTTTACTAGTATCACATGTGGTCAAATATGCTTTTATATCGTATCTCTATATAATTGTCATACACATTTTTTTTTGTTTTTATGGTTTAATTCAGATTCTGTTGCTTCGAATAATCTTAAAGTTATGAATTTTATAATACCAATACACTTTCTTTAATATATTTAAATTATATAAAGTATGTTATATTTCTATGCAATTTTGCAAAAATATTGATATTTAATGGTTTTTGGAGTAAAAAAATTATATGTTAATTCATTTGTGTATACAAAACACAAATAACAAATTGTTTTACAATTATTTGAGGTTTACTATTGATACAATTTATCATTGAAATCTTGTAAGTTTATAAACAATTTATTGCTTTTTGCCATATTTTTTATAAATATTCACAAACAAATTGCCGATTTTAGAGCTCAATATTACAGCAGAATAAATAAAACTATATGAATTAGTGTTTAAACTTACTCTTTACTTGTTTTAAATAATGTTTATAGAATTTTAAAGTTTTTTTTTTGCATCTATTTTTATACGCTTAATTATAAGATATGCTAGTTACTTATTTTGTATATTTTTTTATAAAAAAGCAAATTGGGCAAGTTTTTCTGAAACGTTTCGATGTTAGATCTATGCCGTAAAATAGTATTATAAACATTGTTTTCGTTTTTGCTAAAAAAATATGGTGAAATAAATTTCGAGACAAAATATTTGGTTATTTAGTATATTAATCTAAAAAATAGTAAGAAAAATTACGAATTTACGATTAACTTCATAGAAAAATAAATAAAATTATATATTGTTTCAAATTTATGTTTTTTAATTGTTATTAGTGACATATCAAACGATTTATTGGATAAGTATCTATTTCAAATCTATAAAAGTTATCAATGTGAGAAAGAATATTAAGATCAAATAATAAGATAATTCAATATAAAGTTTCAATCCACAATAATTATATATCTGGAATCTTTTAGATACATTTCACATATGTATTTTCGATTTAGAAATACCTTGAATTTACGTAATTTATAAAGTTAGCTGTATATAGGATAATTTAACATATCTTATTAACGTGATTAAACTTGTTTAAATCACAATCATTTTTTTCGTGAATAAGAATAAATTTCGTCTTTGAATTTAAAATACATGATTATTTATTATATTTTAATTGTTATTTTGAAAATAAATAAAACCTAGAAATTAGTTAACATTTTTTAATGTTTCTATAATAATTATAATACTCATCATGTGATGCTATTTTTATAATATTACAATAAATTATGTATTTTTAGAACTCTATTTCGTAATGCCTTTGCTTTTGTGCATTTAATGCCTATTTTTTTATGTTTTGTGACTTTATTTATCATATAGCAAATTTTAAATCGTTTTTTGTCAAATCTTCCATAGAAAATGTTGATAACTAAAATTTCGAGATTATTGACATCAAAATCAATCTTTAGACCATATAGTTTGTATTATAATTCTAAAGAGCCAGATATAATTATTCCATGTTGTATAAACGACTTTTAAAATAACTTTATAATTTTTTGTGTTTAAACTGTATAATAAATAGTCGTATTAAGAAAATATAATCTACATTTAGAATCAAATTATAAATAAATCGCCGTTTTTTGACAGAGTTTTAGTTGATAAAATATATTATATATTCCTTGTAGCAAGATTTACCAAGCACAGTCTTTTTTTTAATCTATTTTATTTTTTTTAGCTTACTTTAATTTTGAATGCCAACGAAAAACAATTAAAATAACGTAAGTAAAAAACAATATCATGGTCCTTTCTTTGTATAATAATACAATTCTATAACATTTATCCTATAATTATTAGAAAATATAATTACAAGGTTTTATTTTTATTATATTTGTCTAACTTAAGAAATGCTTTATTTATATGCAGGTTTGTAAATATTCCATGTATTTAGAAAAATAAAATTTGATTTTTATCTTTTATTAATCTATAAGGCCAATTAACACAATAAATCTATGACAATATATGTGACTAAGTATTTTATTTTTTGTGTATTAATCACATTAAATATTTTATTTTACTAGAATAATGTAATTTATCGTGTTATAGAATATAGTGTAATAAAGAAATGACAATTAAGCGTTGTTGAATGATTAAAACCATATAATCTAATTATTATGGTAATGTAAAAAGTTTTATTCTTATTTAGAAGCCGTTCTTTTTTTAAATTAAATATTGAAATATCATCCTAGTTTTCTATATTGACATTTCCAACAAGATAAACCTTTTAAAAATATAAAATCAAGATATTATTTTACTATTCGATAATTATTAAACTTGGGATTATGATTTTCGTCAAATAAAATGGTTTTCTGAAACCCATTAAAATGTCTTACTATATAAAATGCCCAATTTTAGTAATATTTCTAGATTTAATGATAAAATCAAACATTTGTAAATAAAAATCGTGCCGATATGTTTAATTGGATTATCCTAATGTGAGAAAAATATTGTTTTGAAACCCACAAATAATATTATATCTGTTTTATATTGAATAAGTCCGATTTTTCTATAAATAATATTTAAATGGGATTTTGGTTTTATATTTATAGTAAAAATGCCAATTTGACATTATTTTAACTCAACTATTTAAAAGATTGTCGTAAACAATAGAACTAAATTAAAAAGAAACCAGGCATTATTAACACCTAAAAAGAATTTGGAATAGATTGAAAGCTTATAGATTCATATAAAAATTATGGTTGAGTAAAATATATAGATTACACTTTTTAGTATTACTAATATGAGTTTATTCCATTTCTGAGCCATATATTTTTTTTTTATTTATAAGTCAGCTTTTTTTTAGTTTATGTATTTTTATTTCGCCATATAACTATATATTTTTTTCTTTTTTGCCCCATTAAATTTTTGAGCTACCAAATATTATAACTTTTATTCTTAATATTTATATGCAAACTTATTATTATTATGAAATAAGTCTTTCCCATCTATTCTGTAATTAGACTAAATTTTTTTATATCATTATATTAAATAACATAAGTTTGCTTATTGTAGTTAACTAAAATGACATTTTTTTATATGCAAAATATTGGACTTATTTAATGGACTGTTTTTTCTTCAAATCATAGCCAATATTTATTTTTTTCCTTACGTTAATATCCAAATTAAATTTTCTATTGCATTATTTGATTTAGTAAGTTTAACTTTAATTTTAGAAGTTTTGTATACTTTTTTTTCGACTTTATTTGCCTCCTTCTTCTCGTGTCATTTTTTTTATTTTTAAATTCTCAAGATGCTAGATTTACTACGTTTTTACACAAATATTTTGTTTTCACTTTAATAAATCATGTGAAAATTCTGTATTTGCATATTAAACAACTAAAAATCGATAGAATGTGGCAAAAATAAATTTATATTGATGTTTTTTTAGATAATATTTATCGAGTAAGTAAAATTTATTTTATTTTTATAATTAATTTTGTAATATTCTAAGCCAGTAAATTTATATTTTTCGTCAAAGACAATTTATTTAACATAATAATTATCTAACAAGGTTCCTACGGCAAATAATTTTTTTATAGAGTCATGAGTGTTTGTATTTTTCATGTAAAACATAAATTTTTGGCTCGAAAAGAGTTTTGAAGATGTAATAAACATATAACTTACATATTTGACCTTCAAATTTCGGTACTTATAAAATATTTACAGATAGTCATGTTATTTTTAGATATTTAAAATTAATTAATAAAGAAAAACATTTGAAGAGAATGAATATAAGAAATTATTAAAACATGGTTTCGACTTATCATTATTTTTTTTGAAGTTTTTTTTGTATTTTTTGTACTATTTGTTTTTATTCAGTTTATAACTCATATATTCTAATTTAAACATTTATAATTCTTTTTGTTTTAATAAGATGAGTTAGAAACTGAAATAAATTAGTTATTATGATATTTTTCCATAAAAAAACCACATTATTCTTCATATAAAATTCAAAAATGAACTATAAGTTATTTATAGAATAAGCATGTTTAAATCCGCTAAAAAATTCAATAAATATATTTAAAACTAATTTACAATATATAAAAGAAGATAAATTATTTCTTAAAGAAGAAATGATATCTATAAGATCGAAAATTTCCAGAATTCCAGAATTTTTTTTTGTTTTTTTATTAAACATGGATTGGCAATTGTATATTGATATTATGATTCTAATATATGAAAGCACATAAACTATATAAAATTATTTGCTCAATCACATATTGTGAGCATATATAGCTTATAATAGGCTTTTTTTGCATTATCAGCCGTAAAATAATTTCATTGATCTTATTTTTTAAAAATCATTTTTATTATGTGTGAAAATTGCACCTTGATGAGCTTTGAAGTCATTAAAGATAAAATGACATAATAGTCATTGATATATAGCCAATATGGTATGTTGAAGTTTTTTTAGATGCGACTACAAAACAAAATAAAAATTAATATCAATAGAAAACTAAGTTTATGTTACCAATTTAATTATATAAAGCATTTTTAGGTGCTTGAATATGCTTGCTATGCTTATCGTATGCATAAAACAGGATTCAGAAAACTTTTACATACTCTATTTCTTTTAATACGTGAATACAAGATAATTATAATATTTACTTTACTTAATTTCCATTTTATGTGATACAAAGTTCTTATAAGTCAATCTATAAATAAAACCAGTTTTTGAAATGTATATCTTAAACGATTGCACATACCGATTCAGATTTTAGTATTTTTTTATATAAGCCATTGAAACATATCTTTTTAGATTTAAAATTTAAGAAATATATTAAAAAAGTCGAAAATATCTTTGAAATTATACATTGATATTATTTTTATAATATTGTTGATACTTTTTACTCTAAATATATAGAAATGATTATTATATGTTTAGTTTCTATAAATATAATTTTTAGAATAATAAAGTCAGTAAATTTTTATTTATAATTGCTACAGCGTTTTTTTTTAAACATTACAATTAGCTGATGATACTTTATATATAATTTAACGCCAAAATCTTATATAATTTTTTCTATCACTATAGCTTTATACTATTAGAATTCTATATTTATCTGTTTTTAATATTGCGGTAATTCGTCTATTTTTATGCGATTAAAGTTCTTTAATGTTTATTAGAATCTTTTTAATTCCTATCTTGACATGATATATCGACGAGAGTGGGAAAGACTCTCGTCAAAAAAAAGAAAATAAGTCCTGTCGAGGTAATACGATAGGGGAGAAATCCCCGAAACTTATATTTCTGCTGCTCTGAAGATGGCATTGGCGAGAGATTATGGTTCTCTCGCCAGGAGAATAAATATGAAATAATATAATGGATGTAGCTTTGGTGGAACATAAGAGGCATGCAGGTGATTGGAAATCGAAAAGTAATTTTTGATTTGGTAGTAAATGTGCCGAAGGCTATGCCAAAATTTTACCGTTTTTTCAGAAAACAAATAAAGCGAAATTTATTCACAATATTTTCACATTTTAAAAATGCCATCTACTCTATCTCTAGAGATACTTATTCTAACATTTACTCCTATATAATGCCGACATAAACTCTAATTTAATTATATACTTCTATCTCGTATTAATTATAAATAACTATCAATTATTCTATAATATGTTTTTTAAAACTAATCAATTATAATAAATAAAACAACAATACTTCCAGCAGTTTACTTTTCCGAACAGTTTTATGATATCATTAATGTTTATTTTTAACAATATTATGTTTCAACTGAGTTTATTTTCAATAAAGAAAAGAAAACCAATTTTTTTTGATTCTTTTATATTAAATTTGTAAAAGCTAAATTTTTTAGAAAAATTATTTTAATAATTTGAATAATTATAAATAATAATATTTTTAACTTTGTGTTATTCGATAAAAACATAGATATTTTTAAAAAAAAATTATATTTTATGACATGAACTAAACATAAATACTGCCAAGTACAACCATATTGTTTTGAAAAATATTATTCTTGTTATAAAAAGATAAGTTGAAATGATCGAATTACTTTCCAACATCAACTATATATTTTCGATTGATGTAATTCCAAGGAAATAAATATTTTCATTCTTTATTCATTTTTACAACCTATAAAAGATCAAACCGCTTCAAATACTTGCACACAAAAATATTTATATAAATTAAAAAGTCACAGAACAATATTTCGTGATTATAAAAAACGGCGAAAAATATAAGTTTTTCAATATAAATTCATATTCTTAATAAAAAATAATTAATAAACTGTAATTATAAATAAAAAAAGACCAAAATACTAAAATAGAATGGTGTTAAATACAATAATTTTGCATTAAAAATAATAAATAGCACATTATAGAACAGTTTTAATGGTAAAAAGATCGGATCTATTAATTTAAAGGTTTTTTATGGGTCGAAAAAATAAATATTACAACAATTAAGTTTGTTTTTAGAACTTTTTTATTAATTTAGAGACCAGTGCAAAATTAAAGATATTCAAAGATTATTAAAGGTTTTTTGAACCACGAAATTATGATAAAGTATCAATATTAGCCTAATGATCATAACTTAACGATTTTATAGTCATATTTTTTTATTTCATTTCCCAATTACCATAAAAAACTTCAAATACGTTATATAGATTAGTTATATTTCATATGATAACTTTAATTTACTGATAAATACATAAATATAAATCCAGATAAATCCATAAAACCGCCATAAATTGAGATTAAGTTGATAATTTTAAACACTGCAAATTACTAGATTATATTTAATAGGTTACTATCGTATTTATTGTATTTATAAATTACCTTGTTTATATGTGAAAAATGTAATCATAAATAAAGATAAAAATTTCGCATATATCGTGTCAATTAATTAAAAATAGAAAGAATAGAGAAGAAAATTTCAGAGATAAAGTTAAATTACATGTGTTTATTATTTTTAAAATACGCTAGCACATTTAAATACAAATAAGGGTTTTTTAAGAGATAGAGTATAGTTTCTATGTATTTTTAGGTTTACAAAATACGCTAGCACATTTATATACAAGTAAGGGTTTTTTATAGAGATAGAGTAAAATTTCCATGTATTTTTAGGTTTACAAAATACGCTAGCACATTTATATACAAGGGAAGGGTTTTTTATAGAGATAGAGTATAATTTCCATGTATTTTTAGGTTTACAAAATACGCTAGCACATTTATATACAAGTAAGGGTTTTTTTAAGAGATAGAGTACGATTTCTATGTATTTATAGGTTTAAAAAAAGTGCTAGCGCAGTTTAATACAAGTAAGATTTTATATTGAAAGATAGAGTATAATTTCTATGTATTTCTAGGTTTAAAAAATACGCTAGCGCAGTTTAATACAAGTAAAGGTTTATATGAGAGATAGAGTTTAATTTTTATGTATTTCAAGGTTTCTAAATTACGCTAGCGCAGTTTAATACAAGTAAGGGTTTTTTTAAGAGATAGAGTATAATTTCTATGTATTTTAAGGTCTACAAAAAGTGCTAGCGCAGTTTAATTTAGTAAAGGTTTATATGAGAGATAGAGTATAATTTTTATGTATTTCAAGGTTTCTAAATTACGCTAGCGCAGTTTAATACAAGTAAGGGTTTTTTTAAGAGATAGAGTATAATTTCTATGTATTTTAAGGTCTACAAAAGGTGCTAGCGCAGTTTAATACAAGTAAGGGTTTATATTGAAAGATAGCGTATAATTTTACTGTATTTTTAGGTTCACAAAATACGCTAGCACATTTATATCCTAGTAAAGGTTTTTTGGAAAGATAGAGTATAATTCTACATATTTATAGGTTTACAAAATACGCTAGCACATTTATATACAAGTAAGGGTTGTATTAAGAGATAGAGTATAATTTATCTGTATTTTAAGGTCTACAAAAAGTGCTAGCGCAGTTTAATGCATGTAAAGGTTTTTTTAAGAGATAGAGTAGCATTTTTATGTATTTTAAGGTTTGTAGAATACGCTAGCACAGTTTAGATCAAGTAAGGGTTTTTTTAAGAGATAGAGTATAAATTATACGTACTTTAAGGTTTGTAAAATACGCTATCGCAGTTAAATACAAGTAAGGGTTTTTTTAAGAGAAAGAGTAGCATTTTTATTTATTTTAAGGTTTACAAAATACGCTAGCACATTTATATATAAGTAAGGGTTTTCTTAAGAGATAGAGTAGCATTTTTATGTATTTATAGGTTTAAAAAAAGTACTGGCGCAGTTTAATACAAGTAAGGTTTTTTTGTAAAGATAGAGTATAATTTATCTGTATTTTAAGGTCTACAAAAAGTGCTAGCGCAGTTTAATGCAAGTAAAGGTTTTTTTAAGAGATAGAGTAGCATTTTTATGTATTTTCATGTTTGTAGAATACGCTAGCACAGTTTAGATCAAGTAAGGGTTTTTTTAAGAGATAGAGTAGCATTTTTATGTATTTTAAGGTCTACAAAAAGTGCTAGCGCAGTTTAATACAAGTAAAGGTTTATATGGGAGATAGAGTATAATTTTTATGTATTTTAAGGTTTTAGAAATACGCCAGCTGATTTATATACTGGTAAATAAAGTAATAACAGATTTATACAATCTATATCTATATTTAGAAAATATATACATGCTAGTTTATATAACAATGTTTAAAGCCTGAAATATAAGATTTTTCTTTAGAATTATTCTTAAAAGTTATAATTAGGTGCAATTTATTTATACGAGCAATCAAAAACATTTTATCAAACTTAAAAAATCGTTTTTAAGGTTTTTAAAGCGTCAGCGAAACAGACTACATTAACCAGGAACTTGAATTTAAGGTCTACATAATACCTTAAATAGCTTCAAATCTAAGGTAGCCAATGCACATATAATATACTATATATGGCATATAACTATAGGATTAGAATAAACAAAGTATAGTTTATCCAGCCTACCCCAAGTAGGTCAAAAAACCCAAGTATACCTCTAGTAAGCCAATAGAATAACTGAATTAACTAGTTTTCCTTTGCCTGGCCATAGTAGATCAATCAGATTCGAGTATTCCCGTAGTTTTCTTTTGCCTGGCCATAGTAGATCAATCAGATTCGAGTATTCCCGTAGTTTTCTTGAGCCTGGCCATGTAGATCAATCAGATTCGAGTATTCCCGTAGTTTTCTTTTGCCTGGCCATAGTAGATCAATCAGATTCGAGTATTCCCGTAGTTTTCTTTTTATTTCTAATACGCCAATTATATTTGAGTATTCCCATAGTTTTATCAACGAATATGGTTAACGAACCCTAAGCCCCTAGTCCCAACCCGCATTGGTATTTTTTTGGCCCTTTATGTCTTATTGTGTGGTCTAAGATATATCTTGTAATGGTTGTAGAAAAAGCATAAAATCAAGTCAAAAACATAATTTGGCATAAGAAAAGTATGTGTATTTGGTCTAACATATAGCGTTAAGGAAGTCTTGCTATATTTAGTATATATATCAGCGTTTGATACGATAAAGTTATCTTTTTAACTATAATATCTGTTCCAGACTATTTTTAATTTATATGAAATAAAATAGAATGTAATTTATTATAAAAAATTTTACATATTTTAAAATGTTTTTTCACTATTTATTATTAATAAAAAGTTTTTTTACGTTTTTAAATGCGAAAACGACACATCAATTCCTTTCGCTTATGCATGCAGCACAAAAGAATAAATACCAAAATTTAAATAGCTTTTACAGTAGCATATTAAAAAATGGATTTAAAACATACAATTCTGGATTTAGTTTTTTCCAGCTAGCAGAAATGACGAGAAGATTTCTCTTTGTTGGTTTAATAAATTATAAAAACAAACAATAAAAATTGTTTTAAAATTATGTAAATGTGTGTTACTACACATATCATCTGTAATCCCTAAAGAATGTTGCGTTAGTATAACAAAATGTTTTCTTGACGGAGATACACTCTAAATATTTTCTATCAGCTTTAGTAATTAAAGTCGTCAACATAAGATTACATATATTTTATAGATCGATTTACAATGAATTTGATTCTCAAAGAAAGAGGGATAAAAGATTTTTTTTACATTTATTATACGAAAATTTTTCCATCTTTAAGGCTTAGATCGCTGTATTAATATCTCTTTTCCTTTAATATTCTCGGTTTTTCTAGAGACAGAATCTTTTTCATTTATAATATTGCAGGCTAAAAAATGGCCAAAGGTTACAAATATTTTTTCTGAACATATATAATTAATATTCTTTGATTATGAATGCAAATACAGTAATGTCTTCGATAAAAAATAATAGAAAATCCTTAAACATTTTAATATACAAAATTAAAAAAAAATAATCATAACAGAATATGGAAAGCTTTTTTTTTGCAAATATTACACAGAAAATATATTTAATGTTAATTGAATCCAATCTAAAAATATTTTGATCTTATAAAATATGTTGTTTTAAATATCAAGGTCTATGTATCACATCTATCAGTATTAAAATAAATGTTGCACAATTAAACTAAAAATACATAGATATCATACTTGTAAAGTCCATTAGCTTCATTACATAAAGTGTGAAGTTTTTTTTACATATTAATTATTGCGTATAACATATGATAATATTATATTATTGCGAGCGAGAAGCAGTTATGACATCGAAATTTATTAATACGAAAAAATCTTTTCGTTTTGTAATATTCAAGCTGTATCGAACAGCCCACAACAGACATGATTCTTAGTTAAAGCGTTATAGAATTTTGTTTATTTATAAATTAAAAACGGAGCGTACTTGCAGATATAATAGAAAAATAATAAGTCGATATTAAATGAGCAGTTAAAAAAATTCAGTTCACATAATTTATTTTGTATGTATAATTGAAGGATTAGACAATTTACAAATTTCTATATGCCTCTAAATATAAATTTATTGGTTTAATATATGTAAAATATTTAATAGAACTACATAAATCTTATATTTTACCGAGATTTTATGTATATTATTTTTGTATTTTTGTTCTCTTACATAGCTAATTGCTTTACATGCTTAAAAGAAAAAAAATCATCTGATTATATAGACTAGATTACTAGTACCAATATTTAAACTCTTTACAAAGTCTATGCTATAGATGTCACAAAAAGTAATCATGATCTATAAAAAAATGATTGCATTATCTGAGACAGGGGAGTCCATAACAGTATAAAAAATATTTTCATTTATAGCAATCAATAGAATATGAATCTATTAAGTTCTATTTCATTTTTCTTAGAAAACACAAAATTAACCCTTGCAATAAATTATACATCTTTTTGAAACCAAATTTCGCATTTTTATTTAGATGATAAACATTCTTATTATGGCATAATAAATACATATATGTAATCCGATAGTTCATGGTAAAGGTTTTTTGTGTATATTACATAAACTTATATCGAAAATAACCATTTGTTTTGCGTAAATTATAAGATCGAAGGCATTTTAACATGTGGTTATTTTCAATTCAATACTCTTAACATTTCAAATCTCGATACTGCGCCGTTCAGATAAGAAAAATTTCTATGGTTTCATAATCCATGTTAAACTATGTATCATAAAAGTTATCTCTTGGTGTTATCGTGTATAAGGAAATCTACCTAGTAATATAGAAAATGTAAAAATAAGGATTTTTTGCTGTAATTTTTATAATTTGTGATCTTCTCATGGATCTATTCCAAATCTAATATGTTATATATTACAAAATTGCAGTTTAATTTTAAATTTATAGACGATATTGCATACAACTACAGTAACAAATAATTAAAATTTAAGATTACGAGAATTTTAAATAATTTAATATTAGATCTAAAAATTATATCAAAATAATAAAAGAAATTTTCCTTGTTTTTTTATACGTATATAAAACATAAAATCTATGGAAATTATAGAATAAAATAACAATTTTAAAAAAAATTTCTGAAACAAACCAAGCAATAAAAATTAATTTTATCAATAATTATACGATTAGAAACGCTATTATAGAATTTTATGAATAAAAATTTTATAAGAATGACCATCTATTTTTCATTTGTTTTTATTATAATTTGTAATATATACAATGTAATTTATAAATATCTGTTTTGATTTTTAATACGAGATCTTCTTTTTTATATTAGAAGCATCATAAAAGGATTGAATAACCTAACACTATTTATAACATATGAAATTAAACACTATTGGATAGGTTTAAATTTTTTATGTATGTGAAAATCTCTTGTGTTTTGTTTGATCTGTTTTTTTTAAATAAAAACATCTTAATTTTTATTATAAATAGTATAATTTGAAATAAAATTGAGTGCACATATAGAAATAGATTACACTGTTTATGTATATTATGGTAGTTAATGCGAGTAATATATAAAAATAGCGTTAATATTTGTTAAATACCGCATAAACGTTTGATTTTAGTTTCTAAGCTTTTATATATAAATTTAGCTAAAATTCGCTTTGTTTTGCAATTGATGTATTTAAAAATATCTTTTTTTTCTAATATACAGATTGATGACAAGAATATTTTATATTTGTATAATTTAATACTATTTTTCTGTGATGAGCGAATGAGAAAGCATAATATTTAGGGTATAAATAAACTGCTAATAAAATAGTATGTAAAAATAAGTTTCCATCATGCGAAATGGAATTTTTATTATAATTATATATTTTTCGTGAATATACATATCGATCTTCATATACAGTGAACAGCCAAGTAAGTTTTATTTTACTAAACAAAATTTATAATAAGTATTTATACTTTTGTAAGCGAAAAAAATTAGAATTTGCTGTATCGCTATCCTTAATGCTAAATTTTGCTAAAAATTTCGTGCAGATGTTTTGTTATAAAAAGATAAACATAATAACATTTAGTTAATACATATATCTATTTTTATTGATTTTTTGACAACTTTTAAGTCGAGATACTTTTACAAGGGTTCATTATATTGATGACTAGACATTCAATTAATAAATATCAAGTTTCTATGTGTCTAACTCGAATATAAACCTTCTACGGATAAGATACTTAGTCAAGCGTTAATACAATATTGCACAATAAAATCGCCAGCGCATAGTATATTTCCTTTATTTCGCATTATTAAAAAACAGCTAAATTATCTATTGTGAATATATTGATTTTGAAAAAGTTTTACATTCTTTTTGATGTTTAAAATTGAATGTTAAATGAATATTTTATTTCATTACGTTGCATTATTTGACAGGACTAATTGTCAAAGCAAATATAGAAATCTAGTCAGAGTTTTTCATTTTTAGGTTTCATATTGTTGCATGTGAAAATGACATGAATATATTAGAGTATAATAGCATAAGGTACATGATTTTCCCATGCGAAAATAATGCCTTATATAGGTTTCTATCAAGACAAAGTGTTATATTATTATAAGCGTATGTTAAACAAGTAACACACTTTTAATACTTATAATGTTTTTTTGTTGCACGTTCGATTCCTTTACAAGATATATTGCTTTATACTTTTAAGGTATCTATATTCGCGTGCGAAATAGGAATATTGTGATAATTTTAAACTTTTAAGGTATCTATATTCGCGTGCGAAATAGGAATATTGAGATTTTTTTATACTTTTAAGGTAAATATATTCGCGTGCGAAATAGGAATCTTGAGATTTTTTTAAACTTTTAAGGTAAATATATTCGCGTGCGAAATAGGAATATTGAGATTTTTTTAAACTTTTAAGGTATCTATATTCGCGTGCGAAATAGGAATCTTGAGATTTTTTTATACTTTTAAGGTACCTATATTCGCGTGCGAAATAGGAATATTGAGATTTTTTTATACTTTTAAGGTAAATATATTCGCGTGCGAAATAGGAATCTTATAATTTTTTTACACTTTTAAGGTACCTATATTCGCGTGCGAAATAGGAATATTGAGATTTTTTTAAACTTTTAAGGTATCTATATTCGCGTGCGAAATAGGAATCTCGATATTTTTTTATACTTTTAAGGTACCGTTTTTCGCGTGCGAAATAGATATCTTGAGTCTTTTAAATACTTTTAAGGTACTTTATTCGCGTGCGAAATAGGAATCTCGATATTTTTTTATACTTTTAAGGCACCGTTTTTCGCGTGCGAAATAGATATCTTGATTTTTTTTTATACTTTTAAGGTACCGTTATTCGGGTACGATAATAATAAGCCCGTCCCCTTTGAAAATGTCCCCTTTGGAATGTCCCCTTTGAAAATGTCCCCTTTGGAATGTCCCCTTTGAAAATGTCCCCTTTGGAATGTCCCCTTTGAAAATGTCCCCTTTGGAATGTCCCCTTTGGAAATGTCCCCTTTGGAATGTCCCCTTTGGAATGTCCCCTTTGGAATGTCCCCTTTGGAATGTCCCCTTTGAAAATGTCCCCTTTGGAATGTCCCCTTTGAAAATGTCCCCTTTGGAATGTCCCCTTTGGAAATGTCCCCTTTGGAATGTCCCCTTTGAAAATGTCCCCTTTGAAATGTCCCCTTTGGAAATGTCCCCTTTGGAATGTCCCCTTTGGAATGTCCCCTTTGGAATGTCCCCTTTGAAAATGTCCCCTTTGAAATGTCCCCCCTAAACCCTAAGCCCTAACCCAACCCTAGATGGTATTTTTTTCCCCCTTTATGAACACAACAATAGAGTCGCCCTTCTAGGGTAGGGGCGACTCTATTATTATATTTATCACTCGTTTATGATATTATTTCTTACCATGTTTTCAATGATCAGTTAATCCTCATCTAAAATCTTTCAGTTTTAGTGAATAAAATGAAAAACCATTGATGTCTTTTACAAATTAAATAGCCTTTTATCACTTTTTTGTAATGAAAAAAAAACATCAAAATCTGTGCTAGATTACAAAATAAAACATAAATAAGAGATATAATTGCAAGATATAATCACTCTTATATTTTAAGGCTGCTTCAACAGCCAAATATTTTAAAATTATATCCACAAATGTAATAAATACATTTTTCGTAATTTCTTGGTAACATAAAACCTGGATTTTATATAACTTGCATTATTTAAATTGTTGTATTTTGGATATTTTATATATATATGTTAAATAGAAGCAATTGTCTACAAAAGTTAACACAAATAAGTTCTGATGCTTTTTTCTATAGTAAAAGTTTCTATTTATTTGTGATTTTAAATCTATTCGATTGACATAAAAAATCACATATCCGTGTTTGTAAAAAACGATAAAAAATACTATTAGTGGTATGAAACAATATAAAAAAGGTTTTTTATGCAATTCTTCTGGTATAATTTGAAGTTTTTCGTTTTTAAAATCCATAAGCTGTAACAATAAAAACTTATCTTCTGTATCGTAGTGTGAGTTTTATCTTAAAAATACAATGTTTTTTTCCCTTTTCTTGATAATCTGTTTTATTTGTTTATAAAATTGCATACTAAGCCTTATGTGAATAAAAAAAGGTTTTTTTTTGTTTTTATAGATAATTGATTTCAAATTATATGTTTAACTATTTAAAGATTAATATTTAATTGCATAATCATTTTTTTTCTTATAAATAGGTTTGAATATTACTCGTTAGATTTTTATATCTTTAACTATTTAAAAACGATTATTTTTGTTTGACTATATATACTTTTATAGGTTCTTCTCTGATATTTTTTATAACTGAGTTTATTCATATGCGTTATAGTTTTTTTGCGTCATTTAATTAACATCAAAAAACATTTATTTCCAGAGAAACCTCTTCTATATGAACTATTTTATTATTTTATACTTTATTATATTTGATTTGAATAGCGTAATATAATGTTTTTATATTTATTCTCTAATCGATATAACTATTACATTATGATAAATTTTGTTTCTTTTTCTGTTTTTATATAAATAAAATCAAAAATCGTATGTTATTTTAGATTTTATTTTTATTTGTTGTACTAAATAATATATTTGTTGTTTTTTTTACAATTCGATAAAAACTAGAAAATTTATTATTATATTTTAAACCAATTTTATAGCTATTAGGTTTTCATTTTTTGTAAATGACTTTATATTTTTTTATTTATCTTCCATTTTTTAATAAATCTAATAGTTAGCTTTTCAAATGTGAACATAAATTTTATATTTCTAGATTTGAAAATTCATGGTTTTATCCACATAAATGATGTAAATATTGAATTGCCAAGCATTTACTGTTTCACTAGAATATTAAAGTGTAATTTTTATATTTTTAGAATTATATACAAGAATTATGATATATTCTGAAGATTTATATTTTATAATGATTTTAGACGTGGGTTAAATATAATCGATTTTGAAATTTTTTTTTTGAAATTTTATTTAGATGGATTTTGTCTGAAGGTTCAAATTTTACAATGATTATAGACATGGGTTAAATAAATTAATTTGGACTTTTTTTTTATAAAATTTTTTTTTTAGCAAGATTCAATCGAAGGTTCAATTATAATAATTATAGACAAGGAAATAAATTAAATATACACTGTAAATTGAATAAGCATTGGATATTATTTATATATCAACATTTGCTGTTTTGTTTTTATGTTTTACGTTTTTCGTTGGATATAATTATTTGCTTACAATAATTCAATTTTGTGTCTTAATGTATTAATAATCTTTAGCTTCTTTAAGATGTTTTATCGTATATGTTAAATATCCTGTTTTGCTTTATTTTACATATAATAAACTTGATTTATGCATTTTGAATTTTACATAAGAATGTATATAAAGGTTTAATATTGTTACTTTATATGAAATTATATTTTATTATTTATATCACTGCTATTACTAGAATTCTTTTATTTATATATTTTTTGTAAAAATTTCGCGATTCTAATAACAAAATTATATATTTACTAGAATTGATAACTAGAAATATATGAATCCTTTTATTTTTTAGTTTTTATAAACCTGTGTTATGTTCTCAACAGTTTTCTTTTGGCCTTTATCTAAACAAAGCTGATCTAAAATGGTCATTGATCAAATTTACCCCTTTTCTAGATAAGAAAATAAAATAATACGATTTTTACCATGATATTTCCGTCTATTTCTCCGAATTTTTGTCATAAAACTGATATTTTATCCATTGAGTTAATAATTATGCGTTTTTTTCTGAAAATGGGGCATATTTTTGAAAAAAAAACAAAGCTCTGTATATCCTTTATCAGATTTTCTATTTTAGTTTATCTTTTTAATCATCGCTATGATAACATTGAAATCTCAAAGTTAATGTCTTTATATTCTTATGCAATTAAGATCATAAATATATAACTAAATTGTAATAATGCCATTATTTATAGGAGATTTATATGTTTTTATCCTTTTCAATGATAATTATACCACCATTTTTATGGTTTTTTGATATCTTTTTACTTTTTACGATCGCTTAATCCACATATTTATTAATAATTTACTTTTTTATTGTAAAAGTAAAATTAATTCTTATTACTTTTATAATTATTATCTTTAAATTCTGAACAATGCTTTTTTCTTTCTATTATAAACAAAAAATATATTCATTCTATTTTTTTTTATTTTGTTATTATTGGATATTTTATCTTTAGATTAAGATATTCGAACATAACGTGATGTTAGAAAAACACTCTTAAATTTAATTATATGCATGCATATTGTTTTTCTATTCTAATTTATAACTTTCTAGATATAAAATATAGTTATCAACACATTCAAATTTTCTTTTAAATTGGATTACGAGAAAGAATAACAAAAAAGAAAAATATTTAATATATAATGATACAATAAATTGTGATATATTTTATTATATTTTTTAACCATTTTTTTACAAACTATTATACTTTTTTTTATAAATTATTTATCCTTAATATTCTTCTGATTTTATTTAAATTTTCATTTAAAATCTATCAATTATTAAATCACCATAAAATTCTTAATATTGACATTTATAATAGTAATATACATATATATGTCTATTATATACATTAAACTAGATTTTCTGATTCTAAAGATCTTCTCATTGATTTTTCTTTATAATATTTAAAACCGAAATTTTTTTTTATGCTAAGATTATTTGTTAATTAAACAATAATATCTAAATTTTTGAGATTTAATTATATGTATATTTATTTCTTTGTTTAAGATTCTCTTGTTAATAAATTATTATTTTTTTAAGTTTTTTATTTTATTTGTCATATATATAGAAATATACTGGTGAAATCGAAATGGTTTTCGTGTTCAGTAATTTAAAATAATCTAATAATAGATTCATCTTTTAAAAAACTGAAATTTTCAATGGAAATATAAATATATTGAAAATACAAACGATATATTTTTCTATTTAGACACCAGATATTAGAGTTTTATGTAAATATTTAAAGTTTAATGCACTTATATAATAATATTGATATATAAATTACGTCTCTGATAGAAAACTATAGTTATTGTTTTATTTTATTCGGCATAAATTGTAATTTTTATTGATTATTTGTGGCTTAATTATCATATTTATACCAATCTTTTGGTTTTTTTCTTTATATAGGCGGTTTTCTACTTTTCTAGTTGTATAGAATAAATCCTTTATGTTAAAATAAACAGCTTTTAAATGAATATTTCATGTTAATAGTCTTTTTTATTATAAATATTTCATGCGGCATGTTATATTATCGATTTTCTATGCTATTTTAAATATAATATGTCTGCAGCGAGATGAGAAAAAACAAGTTTTATGTATTTTTTTGTGCCAAAAAGACATATCAATCTCATTTTAAACATAATTTTATTACTTTTAGCTGAATTATGTCGCTGATCAGCCGAATAAGTGGTGATAAATATGTCCACTAGCACAGAAAGAAATAATACAATGATAATTTATGACATTATAAATACATTATCTAAAGTTGAAATATATAAAAATCATCTTTTTGTGGATATATAGCCATAACCAACTTGGTTATATTTATGATTTTTTTGCCTTATAATGAATATTTATATACTCTACTAGACACAGTGAATATTTGTACATATGTTTTGTTATTCAGAAAAGGTGAATTTATTAATTTTTCGGTCAATTCCAAGTTTTATGTGTTGCCATATTTTTTTCTGTCTTAAAAAAAACCTAGAACCAAGTCCTGTTTGGCGAAAAAAACAATTTTTACGAGCTGATCATACTTTTATAAGCCAAGGTACACATTCTGACTTTCTCATATTTCTCATTATCTGCGATTTTTTTTAATAATTAATGACATCGCAAAAAAAAGGGATTTTTTTTCTTGTAATAAATAAAAGTTTTCATATTTAAATTATCTTTTTAAAACGTAAAATACTTAGAAAATCATATATTTTAATTTTTTCTTGTTTCTGAAACTTTTATGTGTGGATTAAGTCGACTATTTTTTTTCTTTATTTTAGTGGTTTTTTTATGTGATAATAACTATCATATACACCAAATCGAAAAAATATGTTTTGAATTATAAATCGATATAGATTATGCTTGATGTATTTTGATATGGGATTTTAGTAGAAAGTTTAAGGATCCTATTATTTTTTTATCTTTTAATGATCAATTACATAAAATATTGAATATATTTTTATATCTTATTAAAATATTCAATTATAAAAAAAGATTTTGATATCATTTAATTGATTTTGATGTTCATTTATAATATATTTTAGGTATGTTTCTTATGTACGAAAATAAAGGTGGATAATGCTAAAATAGGTAATTTTTATGAGTTAAATGTCAAAAAAGCTGTTTTATTTATTAAGTAAATGAATAAAAATGTTTTTTTTTCTTCTTTTTTTTTAATTTTATGTAATTTTTTTTTATATTTCTAATCATCTAAAATACTAACTTTTTCGATTTTTTTTAATACTGAGATAAAATTATTACTGAATAATGGAATTTATGTAACCTATACACACTCTTAGAAAATATATTTCTGTAAACTAGACATGATTTTGAATTTTAATCTGCTTGCTAAAGTAAAACAAACAACAGATTTAATAATTAAAAATTTGAAGAAATAGATTTTTTATGAACTATTTAGGTGATTTATTTGCTATTTAATACATATAATCGCCTAAATAACCATAAAGAGGTGCTAATTCTGTTAGATAGCTGAATAAAAACCCCTTTTTTGGTATTATTCTACCGCAAATTAACACGTCTAATATTGAATATAACCATAATCATACATTTATAATGAATTATTGGTACTAAAAATACATAAATTGTTAAATAGTTCAGCTAGGATGAAGAAAAAATATCTATTTAGAATACAGTGTTTGTTGAATACTATTTCTTTAGAATATAATAATAATAAAAATAAGCATTTTTCTGATAATATCTAGGTATATATAGTTTTATTTTCTGTTTTTTTCTTATATCATTTATTATAATGCATTTACCATATAATAAAAAAGTAGTTAGCCTTTTTTTTAAATTTTTCATGTTTAAAAAGTTTATATACATACAGAAATAATATACATATTGCTCTGATATAAAGTGAAAAATGCATAAATACTTGATTTTATTGTAAAAAGTGTATTTTATGGCAAAATATTCGACAATTTATATATGATAATCTATGTTTTATGTTTCTATAAAAATAATAGATTTATATTTTTTAAATTACGATGCAATGAACACAACAATAGAGTCGCCCTTCTAGGGTAGGGGCGACTCTATTATTATATTTATCACTCGTTTATGATATTATTTCTTACCATGTTTTCAATGATCAGTTAATCCTCATCTAAAATCTTTCAGTTTTAGTGAATAAAATGAAAAACCATTGATGTCTTTTACAAATTAAATAGCCTTTTATCACTTTTTTGTAATGAAAAAAAAACATCAAAATCTGTGCTAGATTACAAAATAAAACATAAATAAGAGATATAATTGCAAGATATAATCACTCTTATATTTTAAGGCTGCTTCAACAGCCAAATATTTTAAAATTATATCCACAAATGTAATAAATACATTTTTCGTAATTTCTTGGTAACATAAAACCTGGATTTTATATAACTTGCATTATTTAAATTGTTGTATTTTGGATATTTTATATATATATGTTAAATAGAAGCAATTGTCTACAAAAGTTAACACAAATAAGTTCTGATGCTTTTTTCTATAGTAAAAGTTTCTATTTATTTGTGATTTTAAATCTATTCGATTGACATAAAAAATCACATATCCGTGTTTGTAAAAAACGATAAAAAATACTATTAGTGGTATGAAACAATATAAAAAAGGTTTTTTATGCAATTCTTCTGGTATAATTTGAAGTTTTTCGTTTTTAAAATCCATAAGCTGTAACAATAAAAACTTATCTTCTGTATCGTAGTGTGAGTTTTATCTTAAAAATACAATGTTTTTTTCCCTTTTCTTGATAATCTGTTTTATTTGTTTATAAAATTGCATACTAAGCCTTATGTGAATAAAAAAAGGTTTTTTTTTGTTTTTATAGATAATTGATTTCAAATTATATGTTTAACTATTTAAAGATTAATATTTAATTGCATAATCATTTTTTTTCTTATAAATAGGTTTGAATATTACTCGTTAGATTTTTATATCTTTAACTATTTAAAAACGATTATTTTTGTTTGACTATATATACTTTTATAGGTTCTTCTCTGATATTTTTTATAACTGAGTTTATTCATATGCGTTATAGTTTTTTTGCGTCATTTAATTAACATCAAAAAACATTTATTTCCAGAGAAACCTCTTCTATATGAACTATTTTATTATTTTATACTTTATTATATTTGATTTGAATAGCGTAATATAATGTTTTTATATTTATTCTCTAATCGATATAACTATTACATTATGATAAATTTTGTTTCTTTTTCTGTTTTTATATAAATAAAATCAAAAATCGTATGTTATTTTAGATTTTATTTTTATTTGTTGTACTAAATAATATATTTGTTGTTTTTTTTACAATTCGATAAAAACTAGAAAATTTATTATTATATTTTAAACCAATTTTATAGCTATTAGGTTTTCATTTTTTGTAAATGACTTTATATTTTTTTATTTATCTTCCATTTTTTAATAAATCTAATAGTTAGCTTTTCAAATGTGAACATAAATTTTATATTTCTAGATTTGAAAATTCATGGTTTTATCCACATAAATGATGTAAATATTGAATTGCCAAGCATTTACTGTTTCACTAGAATATTAAAGTGTAATTTTTATATTTTTAGAATTATATACAAGAATTATGATATATTCTGAAGATTTATATTTTATAATGATTTTAGACGTGGGTTAAATATAATCGATTTTGAAATTTTTTTTTTGAAATTTTATTTAGATGGATTTTGTCTGAAGGTTCAAATTTTACAATGATTATAGACATGGGTTAAATAAATTAATTTGGACTTTTTTTTTATAAAATTTTTTTTTTAGCAAGATTCAATCGAAGGTTCAATTATAATAATTATAGACAAGGAAATAAATTAAATATACACTGTAAATTGAATAAGCATTGGATATTATTTATATATCAACATTTGCTGTTTTGTTTTTATGTTTTACGTTTTTCGTTGGATATAATTATTTGCTTACAATAATTCAATTTTGTGTCTTAATGTATTAATAATCTTTAGCTTCTTTAAGATGTTTTATCGTATATGTTAAATATCCTGTTTTGCTTTATTTTACATATAATAAACTTGATTTATGCATTTTGAATTTTACATAAGAATGTATATAAAGGTTTAATATTGTTACTTTATATGAAATTATATTTTATTATTTATATCACTGCTATTACTAGAATTCTTTTATTTATATATTTTTTGTAAAAATTTCGCGATTCTAATAACAAAATTATATATTTACTAGAATTGATAACTAGAAATATATGAATCCTTTTATTTTTTAGTTTTTATAAACCTGTGTTATGTTCTCAACAGTTTTCTTTTGGCCTTTATCTAAACAAAGCTGATCTAAAATGGTCATTGATCAAATTTACCCCTTTTCTAGATAAGAAAATAAAATAATACGATTTTTACCATGATATTTCCGTCTATTTCTCCGAATTTTTGTCATAAAACTGATATTTTATCCATTGAGTTAATAATTATGCGTTTTTTTCTGAAAATGGGGCATATTTTTGAAAAAAAAACAAAGCTCTGTATATCCTTTATCAGATTTTCTATTTTAGTTTATCTTTTTAATCATCGCTATGATAACATTGAAATCTCAAAGTTAATGTCTTTATATTCTTATGCAATTAAGATCATAAATATATAACTAAATTGTAATAATGCCATTATTTATAGGAGATTTATATGTTTTTATCCTTTTCAATGATAATTATACCACCATTTTTATGGTTTTTTGATATCTTTTTACTTTTTACGATCGCTTAATCCACATATTTATTAATAATTTACTTTTTTATTGTAAAAGTAAAATTAATTCTTATTACTTTTATAATTATTATCTTTAAATTCTGAACAATGCTTTTTTCTTTCTATTATAAACAAAAAATATATTCATTCTATTTTTTTTTATTTTGTTATTATTGGATATTTTATCTTTAGATTAAGATATTCGAACATAACGTGATGTTAGAAAAACACTCTTAAATTTAATTATATGCATGCATATTGTTTTTCTATTCTAATTTATAACTTTCTAGATATAAAATATAGTTATCAACACATTCAAATTTTCTTTTAAATTGGATTACGAGAAAGAATAACAAAAAAGAAAAATATTTAATATATAATGATACAATAAATTGTGATATATTTTATTATATTTTTTAACCATTTTTTTACAAACTATTATACTTTTTTTTATAAATTATTTATCCTTAATATTCTTCTGATTTTATTTAAATTTTCATTTAAAATCTATCAATTATTAAATCACCATAAAATTCTTAATATTGACATTTATAATAGTAATATACATATATATGTCTATTATATACATTAAACTAGATTTTCTGATTCTAAAGATCTTCTCATTGATTTTTCTTTATAATATTTAAAACCGAAATTTTTTTTTATGCTAAGATTATTTGTTAATTAAACAATAATATCTAAATTTTTGAGATTTAATTATATGTATATTTATTTCTTTGTTTAAGATTCTCTTGTTAATAAATTATTATTTTTTTAAGTTTTTTATTTTATTTGTCATATATATAGAAATATACTGGTGAAATCGAAATGGTTTTCGTGTTCAGTAATTTAAAATAATCTAATAATAGATTCATCTTTTAAAAAACTGAAATTTTCAATGGAAATATAAATATATTGAAAATACAAACGATATATTTTTCTATTTAGACACCAGATATTAGAGTTTTATGTAAATATTTAAAGTTTAATGCACTTATATAATAATATTGATATATAAATTACGTCTCTGATAGAAAACTATAGTTATTGTTTTATTTTATTCGGCATAAATTGTAATTTTTATTGATTATTTGTGGCTTAATTATCATATTTATACCAATCTTTTGGTTTTTTTCTTTATATAGGCGGTTTTCTACTTTTCTAGTTGTATAGAATAAATCCTTTATGTTAAAATAAACAGCTTTTAAATGAATATTTCATGTTAATAGTCTTTTTTATTATAAATATTTCATGCGGCATGTTATATTATCGATTTTCTATGCTATTTTAAATATAATATGTCTGCAGCGAGATGAGAAAAAACAAGTTTTATGTATTTTTTTGTGCCAAAAAGACATATCAATCTCATTTTAAACATAATTTTATTACTTTTAGCTGAATTATGTCGCTGATCAGCCGAATAAGTGGTGATAAATATGTCCACTAGCACAGAAAGAAATAATACAATGATAATTTATGACATTATAAATACATTATCTAAAGTTGAAATATATAAAAATCATCTTTTTGTGGATATATAGCCATAACCAACTTGGTTATATTTATGATTTTTTTGCCTTATAATGAATATTTATATACTCTACTAGACACAGTGAATATTTGTACATATGTTTTGTTATTCAGAAAAGGTGAATTTATTAATTTTTCGGTCAATTCCAAGTTTTATGTGTTGCCATATTTTTTTCTGTCTTAAAAAAAACCTAGAACCAAGTCCTGTTTGGCGAAAAAAACAATTTTTACGAGCTGATCATACTTTTATAAGCCAAGGTACACATTCTGACTTTCTCATATTTCTCATTATCTGCGATTTTTTTTAATAATTAATGACATCGCAAAAAAAAGGGATTTTTTTTCTTGTAATAAATAAAAGTTTTCATATTTAAATTATCTTTTTAAAACGTAAAATACTTAGAAAATCATATATTTTAATTTTTTCTTGTTTCTGAAACTTTTATGTGTGGATTAAGTCGACTATTTTTTTTCTTTATTTTAGTGGTTTTTTTATGTGATAATAACTATCATATACACCAAATCGAAAAAATATGTTTTGAATTATAAATCGATATAGATTATGCTTGATGTATTTTGATATGGGATTTTAGTAGAAAGTTTAAGGATCCTATTATTTTTTTATCTTTTAATGATCAATTACATAAAATATTGAATATATTTTTATATCTTATTAAAATATTCAATTATAAAAAAAGATTTTGATATCATTTAATTGATTTTGATGTTCATTTATAATATATTTTAGGTATGTTTCTTATGTACGAAAATAAAGGTGGATAATGCTAAAATAGGTAATTTTTATGAGTTAAATGTCAAAAAAGCTGTTTTATTTATTAAGTAAATGAATAAAAATGTTTTTTTTTCTTCTTTTTTTTTAATTTTATGTAATTTTTTTTTATATTTCTAATCATCTAAAATACTAACTTTTTCGATTTTTTTTAATACTGAGATAAAATTATTACTGAATAATGGAATTTATGTAACCTATACACACTCTTAGAAAATATATTTCTGTAAACTAGACATGATTTTGAATTTTAATCTGCTTGCTAAAGTAAAACAAACAACAGATTTAATAATTAAAAATTTGAAGAAATAGATTTTTTATGAACTATTTAGGTGATTTATTTGCTATTTAATACATATAATCGCCTAAATAACCATAAAGAGGTGCTAATTCTGTTAGATAGCTGAATAAAAACCCCTTTTTTGGTATTATTCTACCGCAAATTAACACGTCTAATATTGAATATAACCATAATCATACATTTATAATGAATTATTGGTACTAAAAATACATAAATTGTTAAATAGTTCAGCTAGGATGAAGAAAAAATATCTATTTAGAATACAGTGTTTGTTGAATACTATTTCTTTAGAATATAATAATAATAAAAATAAGCATTTTTCTGATAATATCTAGGTATATATAGTTTTATTTTCTGTTTTTTTCTTATATCATTTATTATAATGCATTTACCATATAATAAAAAAGTAGTTAGCCTTTTTTTTAAATTTTTCATGTTTAAAAAGTTTATATACATACAGAAATAATATACATATTGCTCTGATATAAAGTGAAAAATGCATAAATACTTGATTTTATTGTAAAAAGTGTATTTTATGGCAAAATATTCGACAATTTATATATGATAATCTATGTTTTATGTTTCTATAAAAATAATAGATTTATATTTTTTAAATTACGATGCAATGAACACAACAATAGAGTCGCCCTTCTAGGGTAGGGGCGACTCTATTATTATATTTATCACTCGTTTATGATATTATTTCTTACCATGTTTTCAATGATCAGTTAATCCTCATCTAAAATCTTTCAGTTTTAGTGAATAAAATGAAAAACCATTGATGTCTTTTACAAATTAAATAGCCTTTTATCACTTTTTTGTAATGAAAAAAAAACATCAAAATCTGTGCTAGATTACAAAATAAAACATAAATAAGAGATATAATTGCAAGATATAATCACTCTTATATTTTAAGGCTGCTTCAACAGCCAAATATTTTAAAATTATATCCACAAATGTAATAAATACATTTTTCGTAATTTCTTGGTAACATAAAACCTGGATTTTATATAACTTGCATTATTTAAATTGTTGTATTTTGGATATTTTATATATATATGTTAAATAGAAGCAATTGTCTACAAAAGTTAACACAAATAAGTTCTGATGCTTTTTTCTATAGTAAAAGTTTCTATTTATTTGTGATTTTAAATCTATTCGATTGACATAAAAAATCACATATCCGTGTTTGTAAAAAACGATAAAAAATACTATTAGTGGTATGAAACAATATAAAAAAGGTTTTTTATGCAATTCTTCTGGTATAATTTGAAGTTTTTCGTTTTTAAAATCCATAAGCTGTAACAATAAAAACTTATCTTCTGTATCGTAGTGTGAGTTTTATCTTAAAAATACAATGTTTTTTTCCCTTTTCTTGATAATCTGTTTTATTTGTTTATAAAATTGCATACTAAGCCTTATGTGAATAAAAAAAGGTTTTTTTTTGTTTTTATAGATAATTGATTTCAAATTATATGTTTAACTATTTAAAGATTAATATTTAATTGCATAATCATTTTTTTTCTTATAAATAGGTTTGAATATTACTCGTTAGATTTTTATATCTTTAACTATTTAAAAACGATTATTTTTGTTTGACTATATATACTTTTATAGGTTCTTCTCTGATATTTTTTATAACTGAGTTTATTCATATGCGTTATAGTTTTTTTGCGTCATTTAATTAACATCAAAAAACATTTATTTCCAGAGAAACCTCTTCTATATGAACTATTTTATTATTTTATACTTTATTATATTTGATTTGAATAGCGTAATATAATGTTTTTATATTTATTCTCTAATCGATATAACTATTACATTATGATAAATTTTGTTTCTTTTTCTGTTTTTATATAAATAAAATCAAAAATCGTATGTTATTTTAGATTTTATTTTTATTTGTTGTACTAAATAATATATTTGTTGTTTTTTTTACAATTCGATAAAAACTAGAAAATTTATTATTATATTTTAAACCAATTTTATAGCTATTAGGTTTTCTTTTTTTATTAATGACTTTATATTTTTTTATTTATCTTCCATTTTTTAATAAATCTAATAGTTAGCTTTTCAAAAGTGAACATAAATTTTATATTTCTAGATTTGAAAATTCATGGTTTTATCCACATAAATGATGTAAATATTGAATTGCCAAGCATTTACTGTTTCACTAGAATATTAAAGTGTAATTTTTATATTTTTAGAATTATATACAAGAATTATGATATATTCCGAAGATATATGTTTTATAATGATTTTAGACGTGGGTTAAATAAAATCAATTTTGTAATTTTTTTTTTGAAATTTTATTTAGATGGATTTTGTCTGAAGTTTCAAATTTTACAATGATTATAGACATGGATTTTTTTTAATTAATTTGGACTTTTTTTTTATAAAATTTTTTTTTAGCAAGATTCAATCGAAGGTTCAAATTTTATAATAATTATAGACAAGGAAATAAATTAAATATACACTGTAAATTGAATAATTATTGGATATTATTTATATATCAACATTTGCTGTTTTGTTTTTATGTTTTACGTTTTTCGTTGGATATAATTATTTGCTTACAATAATTCAATTTTGTATTTTAATGTATTAATAATCTTTAGCTTCTATAAGATGTTTATCGTATATGTTAAATATCCTGTTTTACTTCATTTTAGTTATAATAATCTTGATTTTTGAATTTTGAAAAAGAATGTATATAAAGGTTTAATATTGTTACTTTATATGAAATTATATTTTATTATTTATATCACTGCTATTACTAGAATTCTTTTATTTATATATTTTTTTGTAAAAATTTCGCGAATCTTGAAAAAAATTAAATATTTACTAGAATTGATAGCTAGAAATATATGAATCCTTTTATTTTTTAATTTTTATAAACCTGTGTTATGTTCTCAACAGTTTTCTTTTGGCCTTTATCTAAACAAAGCTGATCTAAAATGGTCATTGATCAAATTTACCCCTTTTCTAGATAAGAAAATAAAATAATACGATTTTTACCATGATATTTCCGTCTATTTCTCCGAATTTTTGTCATAAAACTGATATTTTATCCATTGAGTTAATAATTATGCGTTTTTTTCTGAAAATGGGGCATATTTTTGAAAAAAAAAACAAAGCTCTGTATATCCTTTATCAGATTTTCTATTTTAGTTTATCTTTTTAATCATCGCTATGATAACATTAAAGTCCGAAAGTTCATGTCTTTATATTCTTATGCAATTAAGATCATAAATATATAACTAAATTGTAATAATGCCATTATTTATAGGAGATATATATGTTTTTATCCTTTTCAATGATAATGATAATTATACCACCATTTTTATGGTTTTTTGATATTTTTTTACTTTTTACGATCGCTTAATCCACATATTTATTAATAATTTACTTTTTTATTGTAAAAGTAAAATTAATTCTTATTACTTTTATAATTATTATCTTTAAATTCTGAACAATGCTTTTT